>NW_017731401.1:1998968-2002618 GCF_001890085.2 Hipposideros armiger | reverse complement strand
GTTACCTGGTGAGGGTGAAAAGGGTAACTATTGTATTGTTCTGTACACCTGAAACTAACAATAAAAAAAAATTATACTTTGAGAGACAAAAAAACAAACAAACAAATTATGTGACATAGAGACTTAAACGCACCTCTGCCATCTTCCACTGGTCTCTGCTCCCCCCTTTCATTTCCAAATCAACAAACAGGTTTCTGGTGAGAATGCGGTCAGGTAATTTCTCCAACAACTTTATATAGAATTATTTATTAGACCAAAAAACTCAGAGCAGGAGTTAACCCTGGTGAGGGAAATGGTCTGTTTCCTTGTTGATTCCTTGTCATCTCTTGGTTTCAGTGATCTTAAAAGTTTAGCACATTTTTCTGTTATGTTAACACATTGTGTACTGAACTGGCAGACACAAAGCATCTTGAATGTGCTTTAAAATTTTTGCTTAAGTAACCTCACAAGACTCCCACATTCTTTAGTTCTGCCTGTATTGAGAATCAGCAGTTACTTTTAAGTTTTAATAAGTTTCACATGTTTTGTAGTGAAACCGTGTTTGGTTAATTCCAACCTTTAATTAGTAGGCTCTGGATTGGTGTATACCAGACACGGGGATGTTATTAGTGGGAACCGAAAGTGATGTGTGTTACTCCATAACAGATCAAAACAAACCTTGTGTGCTCTGACAGCATTAAACCCCACTGAGACCTGACCAGGATATGGTTTTCAGTTGTAAAAGAAAATTGTAATTCACAAGTCCTTGCCAGATGTTGTACCCCCATACCTCAACTTCATTACATCTACCCAGTGTAGGTGGTCATGTGAGGTTCAGCCAAAAAGACATGGTTTGGTTTTTTAATCATTTAAATATTAGATTTAGTCAAAATCCTTAGTGGGCATAGTGTTGCATCTTGTTTTTTGGGTGCTTTTTAATAAAAAAAAATTGGGGATGTATGTTCTTGGGGAGGTAAATAATACTATCCAGTTTAGGAGGCAGCTTTGAAATCCTCACACCTAATGGAAGCTCTAGCTCTCGACAATGTTATAGCAAGAAGAAATGTTCATTTATAAAGAGTGAAAAGATTCTATGATAACATAACTGGAAATGTGCAAACTTGAATGAAAACACAGATTTAGGAGCTGGTGTCTGTTTTAAGGAGTAAACACATGCGTTTTCAGACTTTTCTTATCTCAAACCCAAACAAACACTGTGGATGTCACCAAGTGCAAATTTAAAAGAAACTTTCCTGGGTTGACCAAGAAACAAGAGCCAATGCATTTTTAAAAACTAGTTTGATTGGCAGTGGCTTCTGAAGTGTTGAAAGGTATTAGATCAAGTTCAAATGCTAATGCACATGGTGT
Source organism: Hipposideros armiger (assembly GCF_001890085.2). Taxonomy (NCBI): domain Eukaryota; kingdom Metazoa; phylum Chordata; class Mammalia; order Chiroptera; family Hipposideridae; genus Hipposideros; species Hipposideros armiger. Next base: position 2,001,271 of record NW_017731401.1, on the reverse strand, counting down.
GTTTACAATTGACTCACACATTCATGCCTGGACAGGGAGGCTGTACCCATCGAGGAGCATAACGCAGGACTCTGAACTCCGGGACTTCTAGGCAATTTGCACTCTCTTTCCCCAGTCATTGTGTTATATGACTTTAGCAAAATACACATTTTATAACTTACATTTCTCATATCCTTTTTTAAACTGTTAGATTTGTGAATGTTTTCTTTGGTTAGACAATTGGTGTTATTCTAATACTTATTTCCATATAATTTCACAGTAATATATAATGCAGATGGTAGTGCACAGGAGTAGCTTTCACCTTACAAGCAAATCATATTTTATCTGGCTATAACTATAAAAAGTTATTCTCGAGGGAATGTTGTAGCAAGATTTTTTTTTTCAATGAGATTTTAGTGTTGTAAAGGTCACTGTTAAATCCCAATGATTTCAAATGTAAATTATTGTATTTTTTTTCCCCCTATAAAGGAGTAACTACTGAAAGAAACTCCAAGGTATTCTGGTTATGTACATAATTTGACACTAAGTTCCCTGTTGACTAATTTGAAAGATACCATTATATTCCATTGCTTTTAGAAGCCCCTGATTGCCCATCATTGACGAAAGAGCAGCATTTTAAAACGTGGTAGAAGGAAGTTCTTTTAAAGAAAATCCCCTCTCTTTTTTCACACATTTTGCACTTGTGAGGAGCCAAATAATCACATTTTTGAGAAAGAGTGTTTTCTTTCATCAACACCAGGAGCAAAAGATTTTTTTTTTTTTAAGCTGGCTCTTATGGTCTCCAGTGCTAATTTGTGTGTGTCAACTAAGCAATAAAACCACACAGGCAAACCTGAACTAGGCTCTGAGGTTGGAGAATAAGTTTAAACCTTCTTTGGAATTTTTCCTTTCGACTTGTTTTCTTCTACAGATACAAACCACAGAAGTGGAATTTGTTGCTCTCCATGCTGTGTATAAATTATTGTTGGCACTGACTTTTTCAATATTACCCTCCAAACATCTTTCGGAGGGCTATGTTTTTACTTTTTCCTCTCCATTTTAAATGTAAAAATTTCAACTTCAAGAGCTGACAAGATCCAAGTTTTCATGAACAATTCATTGTGTTAAAATCTCCCTTTTCCACATAAAAACAGGTAAATAATGAATTGTTCCCTCCCCTTTTTGCCTACAGTGAAAAAAATTTTAAATCATTATCTATAATTTTAAAGTCTCCAGTCTTTGAAAGGTTGTTCAATAGACAAACTAAGAAAAAGATATCTTATAATCAGTAAAATTTAGCATTTTATGAGGATTGAGAAATGATTCTTTTGGCCTTCACTATTAGGCTTGTTAACAGTTTTAATTACTAAGTTTCTGTAAAAAAATAAAAATTGACATGTTTTAATTCCAACTATCATTTTCTTAGCATAAAGTGGTATAGTAATACCTCCTTATTTGTTGGGTGTATGTGCATACACATTTGTGTGGAGCAAACTTTCCATTATCTCTCTTTCTACCTATTTTGAGTAAAATTGGCACAGTAATAATAGCAGAGGATTTGAAACCAGAAGACCTGGCTTCCAGTCTTCATTCTGCCTCATGTTAGTTGTATGACTCTAGGTAAGTCCTTCAGTTTCTTTGAGCTTCAAAGTACTCAGCTCTAAAAAAGAGGAATTAATAACATCTACCTCAAGGGTTGTTGTTAGAGATTACAAGTTCTAACATATGTAAAAACACTTGGTAAACTGTAAGGTGATCTGTGACCATATTATAAACCAGCAGTAAGTATCTGCTATAAGTCTATTACCAAGACAATGGGGACATAGGAGATAGTGGCTAAGAGACAGGTCTTTGGCATCAGACGTACCTGAGTTCAAAACCTGGTTCTGCGTGTTATTTACTCTAATACACTTTCACAGATTTCTTTCTCTGACTCTCGGATTCCTCACTTATAAAAAAATGGGATATGGGGCTGGCCGAGTGGCACGTTGGTTAAGAGTTGGTTTGGGATGCCAGCTCTGAGCAGCAGAGCCCGGGTTCAGATCCCACATTGGGGCCAGTGATGCTGCACCCTCTACAGCTAGGATGATGAACAACAGCTCGACCTGGAGATGGGCTACCACAAGTCACTGGCGATGGCGTAGGCTGAAGTGGAGCTGCAGTGGGCTGACATAAGCTACCGTGAGTGGCCGGCAGCCAGCGTGAGTGATCGGCAGCTGGTGTGAGCTGCCGTGAGCCGCTGTGAGCAGCTGTCCAGTGACCGGCAATGAATCTGCCTCACCCGGGAAGAGCACAATGATAATACCAACATGGGCCAGTGAAGC
>NW_017731401.1:1924568-1998208 GCF_001890085.2 Hipposideros armiger | reverse complement strand
TCAGCATCTTAGCTGTGGAGGGCAGTGTCACTGGCCCTCATATGTGGGATCCGAACCAGGGCCCTCTGGCATCCCAAGCCAGTTCTTAATCATCGCGCCACTCGGCCGGCCCCAATATGGATTTTTAAAAATGCGCTCTGCATTACCTAGAAAATGCTCAGCCTTTTAAAAATATTTTCATAGGACAGTTATCAATCAAGGTTTATCTACATAAGCTTCCAATCATTATTTCATCACAAAACTTCAAACAAAGATACTTATAACTGTTTTTTGTTACAGGACTTTAGCCTAAGATAGGTCTTTAGCCACACACAATTATCTTTATGTACTATTTTCTCATGCTAATGATGTCAAAACCGTGCTACACTTGCTATAGGGACTTCTCTTAGTACTCAAGACATTCCGCAGAAGTATAGCTGTCCAACAACTTTGGAGACTAGTTAAAAATGTTTTTCATCAAAAATCACTGTAAAAGAATATTATGACAGTAATGTTAATTTTCCATAAAATAAAACAAGTATCTTGATTTTCTGTGAAATGGGTCAAACTGAAAACAGAAAGTCCACAGATTATGTCCAAATCTTATTGCAATCCTGTTAACTTTTATCACCACAAGAAGTAACAGTAGTAGAAACAGTGGACTCACACCACCAACTGTGTGCGTAAATGTCAACAGTAAACTCGCCCAATGGCAAACACAGAAGGGCAAGGCATTAGAGGCATGGCTAATCCACAAATTAGGCAACCATGCCCTGGAATTTTGAGTAAAAAATTATTGGTTGAGGGAGTTATTTTATTTTTATCTGGTCTCCTCACCGGTGGAGCTCAAGGTCTTTCTTCACTTGCTTGAGAAGTTAGTTGAAGACATTACCATTATTTGACAGAGGATGAAGGGGAGAAAGGAGAGAAGTTAGTGATGTCTCAGGGACTGTGTGTTGGTGGGGAAGATGCTGGCAGCAGATTTCATTAGCTGATGTAGGCAAGTGTCTGACTCAGCTCCCTGGGCAAAGCCCCCTGTAGGTACTGCCCCTCATCTTAACCTTCTCAGAAGGTTTTCTCTTAAAAACCCCCAGGAGACTCCCAAATCATGCCTTTTGGCCTTCGCACATGCTTCTCCTTTTGCCTGGAAAAATCCCCGTCTTCCTCTTGGGGACCTTCTGTTCTTTGAGAACCACTCAAACATAACTTCCTCTATAAAGTCTTCCTTCACTGGGCACTCCCCACCCCACGCGCCCACGTGGTAGCAGGGCTGGTCTCTAGGCACTCGTGGTATATTGTGTGTTGTAGGTATGTCAGCCAGCATTCAATAGACTGCACTGCAATTACTGGCTTACGTGTTTCTCTCCCACTGTATTCTGGAGTCAGGTTCATGTTTGATCCCTTTATACTCTACACAGGGCAGAGCATCTGTAAGGCCGAAGACCCCAATTTAACTTAAACTTATAGATGTAAATTAAGCAGTTTTTATTCACATTTAATTATGTAATTGTTTTATAAGGGAGCTTAAGTACAAGACCTTTTAGGAAGTTCTAAACCTGAATGTAGATTGGAAGATTAAAAAAATAATTTTCAAATGTGAAGAACTAATCATAGTGGCATTATGACGTGCTTTTGAAAAAAAGTTTTTCAGGATTCATAAAGTTAAGGAAACATAGGATTCTGCAAAATTAAAAATAACATATATTTAAATGCCAGGTTTTAACAGGACCTAGTCCATTGTTTCGTTTCCTTACTGATTTTTTAAATTCCTTAGTGGGAGAAAGAATATTTGTATTTCTATTTCCCAACAAGTAGGCGCAGCTCTTGTTGTGTAGTTAATGCTCAGTAAATGCCTAATTGACATTACACACACACACACACACACACACACACACACACTTTGTCGCCACACGCGAACACCCATATCTTGCAAACTAACTGACACTATTTTTGGTTAAGACACAAAGAAGACATCAACTTTTAACTGAATGACATCAACTTTTAACTGAATGTCTTCAAATATATACTTAATTCATGAATAAGAGTACTAAGCGTCATAGCCTATGAATGATTTAGTGTCCTCCTAAATTCTTGACAGCCCAGTGACTACATTTAGAGAAACACAACCTCAAGGGTGCTTTCCCAATATAGAGCTTACATTTGTTTTTATTTTGTATTTTAGAAATTCGATAGCTGCTACTGTCCCCAAAAGCTGGCATTTGAATGTGCCTCTAGTTGCAGGAATGATGTAAGCTGTGAGAATTTCTCCAGACAACCTGTTTTCTCTATTTGCATGAGGAAAAGCAAGAGCAAACATAAGAATTTCGTTCATGCAATACTGACTTCCTCTGAGGCCCCAGAGAAGCCATTCCAACACTCTTCCTTAGTTCCTCCAGCTGTAAAATGGAACTAATAATGACTAATAATGTGTTTCACAAGGTAACTGTGAGGATTAAGTAGTGAGAGTTTTAAAGTGGTAGACCCTGAGAATGAAATATTTCTACAATGTGAAATTCTATTGGACCTATTTTTCCTGGCTGAGCATTAATGTTTTCTATTAGATTGGGTTTTCAAATTCCCTAAGTTCATTTAAATACCCCATTCAAATGACTTGCAAGCAAGGTGGTTTATTTCCATGTTAAGAATTCCATTTTGTGGCAAAGGCATTTCTAGAAAACAATAGCGCTTAGCATTAAGATAATGTGAATTCCTATCCCAGCTGCATTGCAACTGTGGGCAGCCCCAACATTTCTTTGCTCCTCTGTTTCCTTTCAGGTCCTAAAGCAAAGTATGTGTGCCTGACTTATAAGGAGGGCTGTGAGAAGTAAAGAGGTAACATATGGTGAAACGCTTTAAGCTCTGTGGTAAAGATGCCAGAGAACATTATTCTACAGATTTGAAAACTGAGTCCCAGAGAGGCAAACACACTTGCCTTAAATCATGTGACAAGTGAACATCAGGAAACAGCACCCGATGCCCTGGGTCCCAACCAGGTATTCTGGCCTTATCGCTTCCTAAGGAATCAAGAACCTACAGGGGCAGAGTTTTCTCTTAGAGGAAGCGTCCTCCCCCACTTGGATGATAGTTAGCTTTCTTTCACCTGTTGAGCTAGCTTTTGCCTCATTCAAAAAATGGAGCATTTTTTTTTGTTTTTCTGCTGAGTTGTTTGTCTCTCTTAGCCTGCAGGGTACAAGAGGAGGCTACTAGAGGAAAGGAGCCTGGTTAGAGTGTCCAATGGAAGACTTATTATTGGCTGCAGAGAACACTGTTATGTGGCTTGTAGAAATCAAATAAAATCTTGAGAGGGGGCCAGAAAGTCCAAGAAATGCTGTTAAATCTCAAGTCCTGAATGATGAAGAATAAGTAAAGGGAAAATATAGGGTGTAAATTGAGCTGTAATTCCAACCAAGTCAATGCAATCAGTTGTGATGGCCAAACAACAGATGCGTAAAGGCTTAAGGACCCCAAATGTTAGAGACCCTGGCTGCTACCCAAACACCCTTGCAGCTGAAATGAAAGAGTCCTGTATTCTTGTGCAGACAAAGCCTTCAAGACAAAACAGCAGACCCTCTTGACTAAAAGGGTTTGCAAGGGATGTATTGCTAGTAATCTCGCTCAGCAGAGGCTGAGCAGGTTTGGGAAGCAAACAGGTTTTGTAAAATGATGGGTTTTGTATAATTCCTAACATGTTCTTGGCATCCAACGGCCTGATTATTATTCCTGTGAATATTAGTTAGGTAGCATAATGTTATATGGACACAGGACTCCCTGGGTGGGGAAGAAAAGAAACTGGCATGATTCCTTCAAGTTCTCTTCCCAGGTCCCACTCTTTAGGCCTGGGCTGGAAAAAGGAGAAGGAAAGAAAGGCAAAAAAATATATAATAGCTGCCATTTTTTTTAAGATTTTTATTGGGGAATTGGGGGAAGGGGAACAGACAAGTTGCTATCCTTTTGTTCTTCAGTCTAGTTGTGGAGGACGTTGCTTCACTGGCCCAAGTTGGCACCATCATTGCGCTCTTCCCAGGTGAGGCAGATCAATCGCCGGCTTCTGGACGGCTGCTCTCATCGGCTGCTGGCCGCTCGCGCTGGCTGCTGGTTACACACAGTAGCCCATGGCAACCCACTGCCGCAGGGGCTACAGCCTATGCCGCCACCAGTGACCCAACCGGCAGCCCAGATCCAGGTTAACCCTCTGTTCAGCATCTTAGCTGTAGAGGGCAGTGTCACTGGCCCTCATATGTGGGATCCGAACCGGGGCCCTCTGGTGTCCCAAGCCAGCTCTTAACCACTGCGCCACTCGGCTGGCCCAATAGCTGCCATTTTTTATTGCTTATTATTCTCCAGGCCCTGTGCTCAGTATATACACAATATCTTATTTAACTATCATAATAAATCTATGAGGTTTATGATCTACATTTTTTTTTAACATGAGAAAACAGGGGCTTAGGTAAGTGAAAGATAGTGTTGTCGTTAAGAGCTTGTGCTCTGGAGCCTGACAGGATCTGAATTCCAGGTCCTCCGCTTGTGAGATGCATAATGTTGGGCAAGTAACATAATTGCTGTCCCGTCTATAATTGTGTGAAAATAGTACCTACGACCATTGTGATGATTAACTAAATCAATAGACACAAAGCATTGAGAAGAATAACTGGCACATGGTAGGAACTCTTAATGTTACTTATATTTATTACTGCCCAATTATGAGCACAACCATAAACAATATGGTGGCAGAGCTGAGTCTAGAACTCAGGTCTCTCTGAAACCTGGTGTGACTTTCCCCTTGACCATCTTGCTCTGCTGTCTAAGAAAAGAGGATGTGGTCAGGAAGGGCAGAAGCAATGTTAGCTGCTTAGCAATGTGGAAGCACCAGAAAGAGACTTCCACTCTCTACATCCCCGCCACTCTTACTGCCACCAACTGCATTTATTTTATTTTTATTAGCTCCAATGTCTACCACTGACAGCCAAAAATAAGAGTAGCACAACCACCCGTATTTACTTTTGTGATGTATTCTGAATGTTGTCCCCAACTGACACTTGCCTGTCCTTTGTATCCACCGCTCCTTGCAAACAAGAGAAAAGAGAGATGGTTTTCCCCATGTCCCACATGAACGTAGAACAAATAGCTTCAGGGGGAAAAAATCATCAATTCTATTCAGTGTGTTAAAGGCACGGGAGTTTAGATGTTGAAAGGGCACTGTCTAATGTGATTTCCTTGACATAACCCTTTGGTCTTGGCTTTGGTTTTGATGAAACGCACAGGAAAGCTCTCATCATCGGCTTGGACACATACTGCTTCCCTCGCAGCCCTGCAGTGTTGTCTGCACCGGGAGAGGAGGATGAATTGCGTCCTCTTCTGCTCGCAGCTGCCAGTCGTGTTCTGGTGGCAGCAAAGTGTGAGGCTTTTTGCACATCTTAGATTACAAGGAGGATTTGGAGATCCTGCAGCTATAACCAAGTGAGCTGTAAAACTCCCACGACCACTTTAGAGAAGTAAAGCTATTATTAGGGTTTTTTACTTCAGTTTTTTTCAACCTTAGGACCCAAAGAAAATGTTCACGTGAGCTTCTGCAGAGGGATTTCAAGTTTTAATCTGGAAAATTTGGATTGATGGGGTCCTGCTGGCAAGGCCTATCCGATTCTCTAAGAAGAGCTGAGAACCAGCACTGTGGGAGTCTGGTTGTTAAAATGATACAGGCAGATAGGGGCCTGACCAGCAGTGGCTGGGACATCATCTCTGGGGCTGCAGAGTTTGCAGTACTGTGCTGTAGGTGGACATTGCTTTGCCTCAGATGTTGCTAGGTTAGAGACCCAGCAAAGACCTCCCACTGGTTGGGTGGGATGGATGCCTCCATGGAGCCAGGAATTTGGACTTTGCCAGCAGACCGCAGAGAGCACTAAGAGAAGCTGCAGCACAGTGTCTGGAGGTGTTTTGACCCCAGTGACCCACCTGCTCCCCATGTAGTGAATGTTCACTGGAACACACCCAGAGCTGTATGATGTTTTCACTTCGGGAGGAACTAGCCCACCTCCAGTTCCTTCAGGGAAACCTTGTCAGAAGTTATTTCAGCGGCTCTACCTTGGGACCTGGCTCTGTCCTCTGATGGATTTGCTCATTAGCAAATTCAGCTTATGCTATCCAATATCCAGAATCATTTAGTCCAAGCTCCTGCCCAAGGGGGAATCTCTTGTACAATACTGACACTGAATACGGCCCGGGACAGAGCACTCAGTGCTTTCAGGGTTCCATAGAATAAATAATCTTTACAGTGGGTCAAAAACTTCTTACATGAAAAATGATAGAAATGTAAGGTTGATCAGCTATTATTCTGGGCTAATATCCAATTTCCTTTTATGTTGGCTCTGGGCTTCCCTTCTGCTGTTTTTGTTAGTTCTGCCACCTTGGAGCTGGGGGCATGTGTGGAACGATATGTTAATTTTCATATTTTATAGTAAGCTTGATCAAAGGGCTTTGTTTGTTTGAGAGAAGTTGAAATGAATACCTGAATGAAACAATAGAGTCATCTATGCATTTTTCTCATGCATACTGTTTTCACTGCCAGTTTTGTTCAGGGGTGGGGGGTGGGAACCTGTGATTGAAGACTATTAGGAAAGCAACTTCTTCCCCTATTTTTTCTTCTAGAAGTGTAAAAAGTCACTTCACATGCTGATGAAAAATGCCTATTTGTCCTCTGGAGAAGTTCATGGAAGCCCATTACCTGCTAGATAATCAAGACTTGGCTCAGGTTAAAGTGCTTTCTCGAAAGCATTTTGCTTCATATCAGAGACCTACACAGCGAGACACCCTTGTGCTCATCGGTTTCTCACCTCCCCAGATCTTTTAAGTACTCATCCCTAAGTTTGATGTTGGTGGCTCCCATACTGAAAGGAAATGTCTTAATTTTTTTTTTTTTGTCAATGGGTGATTCATCATGTAGCCCCTTTAGCCGTGAACATAATGCTGCTAGTCAGAGTTTCTCTTTGTTCCAGATTTTTCATGTTAACGTGGTCTGCGTAGTAAAATCCTTGCCGGTGAAGGGAGAGCCAGATTTGTGGCATGGCCCATAACACACGTACATTACTGAGACCACACACAGATCAAAAAGATAAAGGCCCACATTGCTTTTGAGCAATGACCCATGTGCCAAAAATGAGGTTTCACCTACAATAGACCAGAAGAATGTAAGAGTTTGGTCTCAGAGTACCAAGAGTTTCGTTTTCTATTACCTTTTAAAAGGATGATAGGTCAATATTTTTAACCCTTTTGGTTGTCTTAGTTTCACTCTTTACAACTTAAAAAGAAATAAAGAACATTTCCCTCCTATCAGCAAAGGAGAAGAACTGCAGGGCTGGGACCTTCGGCTCTGGAGCCAGGCTGATTGGATTCATTTTTGAATGGCCCACTGTGTAGCTTTGGGCCTCAGTTTCCTATAAAAGAGAAATAATAACTGTACTTACCTCAAGAGATTGTGGTGAGATTTAACCAAAATAATACAAGTAGAATGCTCAGCACGGTGCCTAGACCCTATAAGGTTTCCATTGTTTGCTATGAGTACGTTAAACCGTGCCCTAATCAACGTGCTCCCAAAATCAAATTGTATAAATTAGGGGGTCAATTTACTCCAACATTAATAAGTAATAGATTTTGAATTGATCTGTACTGTCATAAAAATCACACGCAGATAGTACAACTGACCGTTTGCTGAACTAAGAAGGTCGGTGAAGAGGTCACCTCCTGAATGCATACTCTTCCAGAATATTAAAGTTTTACCCATCCACCTACGTCCCAGCCCCTTAAAGTGTTGGGGTGTAGTACAGGTGTCATCACAGTGTGTCCAAATCCAAATTGGTGTACTGGGAGAGCGGAAGGCATTACTTGTTATTTATTGTGGTGGATGTCTCAAACTTGCTTTTAACCTTTCTAATAGGTTGGTTCTTGACCCTGGGTGCACATTATAATCACCCAAGGAACTTTAAAGACATACTTATGGCTGGACCCTGGATAGAAGCATCAAATGCAGTCACCCAGACTTGAGTTTGGGTCCTATCTCCACCATTTTTAGTTATGTGAACTTCGACAAGCTATTCACCTCTCTCTTTCCTAATCTGTGAGTTTGCCTGCTATAAGGAGTACAGACAATGTATTTATAACTCTGAGCATAAATCTTGGCAGGTAGTTAATAGCTTATTAATAAAATATTTTCATTAATAACCTATATCCTCTAAAGATTCCAGCCTGAAGTGTCCTCTACTTCCACTGAACTCAATTATAGAAATATTGCCTTGAAATATAACCTTGGATAAAAACTGGTGAAGGCCAGTTTTACAATTGATTTTACAAATGAGGAGATGAAAGCACACAAAAAATTGCTCAAGGTTACACAGCTAATAATAGGCTATAACTTGAACCCGGGTCTCTTAATTCATTGTCCATTGTCTTCCTATTGCACAGTGCTCAATCACATGATCTCTGAGGCCCCAAATTCTGGCCCTAGGCCCCAGCTCCAGCCTCACATTTTGTCATTCCCTTCTTGCCTTTAGCTTTATGGTGCAGCAACACCAAATTAATACTTCCTGATACTCAGGATTGCTGTTTCTCACCTATTTGCCTTGGCTTATGTCATCATTCTTGTCTGAAACACTCTTTGTGTCTTCACTTTCTACCAACTATGCTAACTCTTGCTTCTGCCCATGAATGATTAATTACTAAAGCAATTGCCATCCCACTGTGAACAATGAGAAATCAGACAAAATGTCAGATTTGGACAAGATTTTATTCCTGTGAGTTGCAAAGCAAATGAGGTGAGCCCTGTGATTGCCACAACTTACTGGTTCAAGGCAGTTTCCAGGCTACTTCCCAGGGTGTGGGAACCAAATCAGAGCCTAGTGGTCTCACTGAGTTGAAGAGACAGAGATCAAAGTCTGGGAAGAGGTTAGAACTTGCAAGGCATATTTCCAGAACAGAGGGCACCAAATAGAAAGGGAACTCCAGGAATCTGTAGAGTTCACCCCATGTGTTAGGCTGAATATTATTATTTGCACATGCATGTGAAGAAATTACAAGACTGGGGAAAGAATTACATGAATGCACTGAGCTGAACAATACCTAAAGCTCACACAGGATTGGGAAGGGTTTGTGTTTCCACCAGCCTGAGTAAAGAAACTTCAAAGTACATAGGGCATTGTGTGGAGTCCTCCAAAGGGTCATGTCTTAGTAGTGAGGTTATATTAGTGCTAGGATAAAAACTGCTGTGAATCCACCATAACAAGCTTAAAAGCAAGCCTCTCATGGATCAAACTGATCTGCCCTAAAATCCAAGGTTCTTTAAGGGAAAACAATAAGACCTAGTACCCCACAAAATAAACTTCACAGTATGTGAAATTCAAAAAATGATTACTAGACATGCCAAGAAGTGTGAAAATATGATTTATACCAAGAGAAAAATGATTCACTTTTGAAAGATTAAGAAAGACAGATTGAGAAATGACAGAGATAATAGAATTAGTATACAAGGATCTTAATAATACTATTACAAGGCTTACTCTTATGCTAAGGATGTAAAAGAAAACAAACATGATGAAAAGAGAATGAAAGATATAAAAAGACTCAAATGTAACTTGTACAGATGAAAATATATAAAATGAAAAATAGACTGGTTAGGATTACCAGCATATTACACGATACAGAAGAAAAGATCGCCAGCCCTGAAAATGTAGCAAAAAAAGTTATCCAAAATTGAGCACAGGTTAAAAAAAAAAAAAGACGTGGGCCGGCCGAGTGGCGCAATGGTTAAGAACTGGCTTGGGACGCCAGAGGGCCCGTTTTGGATCCCACATATGAGGGCCAGTGACACTGCCCTCCACAGCTAAGATGCTGAACAACAGCTCAACCTGGAGCTGGGCTGCCATGAGTAGCCGGCGGCAGCGTAGGCTGCAGCCCCTGTGGCAGTGGGTTGCCATGCGCTATCGTGTGTAGCCAGCAGCCGTAGTGAGCAGCAGTCCAGAAGCCGGCGACTGACGTGCCTTGCCTGGGAAGAGCGCAATGATGGTGCCAACTTGGGCCAGTGAAGCAACGTCCTCCACAACTAAACTGAAGAACAAAACGGCAGCAACTTGTCCGTTCTCCTTCCCCCAATTCCCCAGCGCTGTTCCCATCCCCCAATTCCCCAATAAAAATCTTTTTAAAAATAACCACTTAAACACACACACAAACAGAGCTGCAGTGAACTCTGGAACCATATACAGCCATGCAATGTATGTGTAATTGGAGTCCTAGAAATGTAGTGTTAGGGAAATGAAAACACCATCTGAAGAAGTAATGACTGAAATTTTCCAAATTTTATGAAAAATATAAACACACAGATCCAAGCTCAACAAACTCCAAATAGAAACAACATAAAGAATACCACACCAAGACACATCATAATTAAATTCCTGAAACCATGTCAAAGAGAAAAATTAAATAGTACCCAAAGGAAAAAAGACATATTATGTACAAAGGAACCAAGATAAGAATTACAGTAGACTTCTTGTCATAAACCATGCAGGCCTGAAGACAGTAGAATGCTACCTTTATAAGTGCTGAAAAGAAAAACTGCTAACCTAGAATTCTATACCCAGCAAAGATATTTTTCAAAAATGAGGGCAAAATAAAAACATTTTCAGGTCAATAAGAGGTAAGAGACCCTCACTGTATGAACTATTAAAAGAAGTTCTTTCACCAGGAAGAAAATGATACCAGATGGGAATTTGGATATACAGAAAGTGATAAAGTGCAATCCAAATGATAAATCTGTGCGTAAATATTTTAAAAATGTTATTTTTGGGCCGGCCGAGTGGCGCGATGGTTAAGAACTCGCTTGGGATGCCAGAGGGCCCCGGTTCGGATCCCACATATGAGGGCCAGTGACACTGCCCTCCGCAGCTGAGATGCTGAACAACAGCTCAATTTGGAGCTGGGCTGCCATGAGTCGCCGGCGACGGCGTGGGCTGCAGTCCCTGTGGCAGTGGATTGCCATGGGCTACCGTGTGTGGCCAGCAGCCAGCGTGAGCGGCCAGCAGCCGCAGTGAGCGGCCGTCCAGAAGCCGGGGACTGATCTGCCTCGCCAGAGAAGAGCGCAATGATGGTGCCAACTTGGGCCAGTGAAGCAACGTCCTCCACAACTAAACTGAAGAACAAAACGACAGCAACTTGTCTGTTCCCCTTCCCCCAACTCCCCAGCACTGTTCCCATCCCCCCAATTCCCCAATAAAAAATCTTTAAAAAAAATGTTATTTTTCATCTCATCTTTCAAGGAAGAAATCCTATACTTCTTTACCATCTCTTTTTAGGTCAAACTCAATAACCTATATAGGCCAAATTGATAAGGTAAATGAGTGAAGCCTATGTGTGATTACAGGAAATAGTGGGGACAGAGTAAACTGGAGAATGTATGTCTCATCTAAAAGGAACATCCATTATTCACCTTCAGCTGATTGTTGCTGGGAGGAAACTGAGCATAACTCTTCCTTTATTTTAATGTAGTTAACCAATTAAACTCAACCAAAACCAAAAAAACTCTCTCTATGTATTATACCCATGGGCTATATTTGGCCTTTGGGTTACTAGGACACACCTACTAGTTTAGATATTCTTCACTATATTTTCATAACACTCTGAGGGTATCTCTGTTATACTTACTAAAATGTATTATAATTTTTTGCTAATATACTCATATGTATCTTCCCAACTAGATTAAAATTACTCATGGGAAAGAGCCATGTCTTATTTATTTTTATATCCAAGTGATTAGTACATAAATTAGCCTAGAATAGGAAGCACTCAACAAATGCTTATTAAATTGGAGGTCATTTTAACATATTCTTTTCAGAAATGAGCTCGTACTATTTACATCTCAGAGAACTGGAGAAAGGTTTAGGAGTTAATAAGCACTTGACTAAAATTTTGGTTGAGTACTCTGCAAATGCATCAAAATAATTTGGTGTACTATCTTGCATTCAGTTGATAAGTCTATCCCTATGGTGGAAATATTCTGTGAGAATCACAAGTATGAGGGTTAAAGCAATGTGGTGTTTTGGTAGTCTTACTTCAATGTTTTTATTTTTGAAATAAAAGAAAAAAGAAAGAAACCACAAAGCTTGCCCCTCGTCTTCCCCAGGAAATACCTCTCCTAATGTAATGTCACAGAGATGCATTTGCCACAGGGCTAGCTTCTAACTAAGCATTGATGGAGTTATTATATAGGTGGAATCTCACATTTTATTCCTACTTGGGTTTCCTTTTCATCTCACCTTCTCCACCCCACCCTCCACACACACACCAACACACTTCACCTCATTCTGCAAACCTTAGTGTCACCATCGAAAAAAACTAGTTGAAATTGGGCATCAATTTTTGGAAGCTGCTCCAAATGCTGAGAGCTTTAAAAATAAAATATTGATGGTAATCAATGCATTGAGTCCTTATTTTACGCTTATTATATGACGTGTCATTTAGGACTTATAATAATCCTACCTGATAGTATTTAATCTCCATTTCACAGATAAGAAGATTGAAATCCATGGTTTTATAGCTCATATATCCTGAAATTGGATTTTGTGTTCTGATTTTCTATACCCTTGCCCCTCAAAGCATCATCATCTTAAAGTTTGTGGGAAAGGTAGCATCTCAGGCCCCACTCCAGACATACTGAGTCAGGACCTGCATTTTAGCATGAGCCTACCTGATTCATATGCACATTAAAGTTTGAGAAACAGTGGTCCATACAATACCACTTCCTGTTGGGTACATACTTCCTGATAGTGCCCGTGCTCTCTGGGGCTGTAAGCCCCAAACAGACTTCCCACTGTGTCAAACTTTCTCTTCCGGAGTGATCTAAGCAGCAAGATTTTTGCTCATAGAATTCCATTGTATTGACATGAATACTCAACCCAAGATCTCTCTCTTCCTCTCATCCATCATCAAGTTTCATTTTTTGACACAGCTCATAGATGTGAACAAGAAGGGGACCGAGGTTTGCAGAGAATTGGATGAGCCATGAGGCTTGCTTGTGGCACTGAACAATATGAGCTCAACTTCTGATAGACTCTGGAGGGTCACCTGACTGATAATTTCTCCCCATACTGCTTCTGTCCCTGTGCAGGCCATAGCGAAGTGCTATGTATGACAGTGCAGGGGAACCTTTGCAGGAAACATCCATCAAGCAAGAATCTTGGCAGAATTGGAGGCATGGAAGTGGTTATGGGTACAGAGGTACATGGATTCTGGTAACTTTATTAAAGGTTATTTTTACATTAATACCACTCACAAGAAAAAGTCCAACCACTATATACACATTTTATCGAGTCCAGAAGACTGCGGAACTGATTTACTGTAAAAGTGGGCTCTTAAAAATACTGTATGAGGTCAAAGTTGTTAGATGGTCAATAAAAAATAATTTTTCCAGTTCAAGTATTTCCTACACATTCGCTTTGGTATGGTACGAGTGACAAAGGGTGCTTTATGACATTTTTCTCAGGACCATTATGATGTTAATAAATAAATAATTTATTCTCTTCTGTCCAGGAGCTAGAGTGTCTCCAAGCTTTTCGTTTGCCAGTTCTGTGTTGGGAAGCCTTTTGTCTTCCTCACCACCTGTCTGTAGGGGTCTGAGTTAAGCAGAATAGGCTGCCCTAGAGTGATGGGAGGAATTCTCTCCTCCTGAGATGTGGCTGGGGCAGAATGCTGGGACAGAGGCCAAGTTTTCTGCCAATAGTGTAGAGCATGAAACTGTAGCATACTCATTAGTGGCGCTGTAACTTTATTTTCCATGTTGAATGAACAGAAACACTTCATAGAAATAATGTTTTGTAGAAGCAGTATGATGTAGCTGACCAGAGTCCTATCTCTGGGGACACATCCACCTGGGCAGCAAAGGGACATTTTTCACAGGGTTCCTGCAGTCACACAATTAGAAAGTTATGGGAACATCTTTACCATAGAATCAAAGTACTCAAAGGGGGCGCTGTAAGATCATTTTACATATTTTCTTTTTCAAAGATAGGCAGACATCTAAATTTTTACAGAGATGCGAGGCAGTAAGATACAATGAAAAGAACAAGGCTATATAGGCTGATGCAAATCTTGGGATAAATCTTAGTTCTATTATTTATTAACATGACTTTGAGGAAATTGTTCAACCTCTATGGTTTTTAATTTTCTCATATTCAAACATGAGGAAATAGGTGCTTTTGTACTTTTGATCCTTAAAACACGGCTGCAAGTTGATGGTTAAGATAGTGAAACAGTTGATTTAATGAGTGAGAAATCTTGTTTCCATATAAGCTTTGCTTTTTAGATACAATATTTGATTTATTTAAATTCTAACAGCTCACCCATGTTAATTTAATTTTTCTTTGCAATTGAACATGTAGTCAGACTGTTTGAGAATCTGGCTGAGGTTAAAAATTTATCATTTTTAATATGCTTAGTAATTTTCATCTTTTTCTGGATTATATCCCGTTTGTGATACTAGTAAGAGGACTTATTAGTATGTGTACCTTTATTTTTCTATTGTCCATTATTTTAATAGAAAATAATAAATTGCAATGAAATGTTCAAATAAGTGCACAAATATTGAACTTTGGATTGCTTTATCCACAGAAGTTATTTATTGGAGTAGTTACTGTTAGCTGTTGCTAAAAAGCACCTCCAAACCTCAGTGGCTTAGTTTATTTTTTTGCTCACCTAGAGTCCAGGGAGGCTGAACTTACTTGGGCAGCTTTTCTCCATGATGAGACTCAGGGGTTCTGGCATCTTCCCTGGGTGGCCGCGCCATCCATTAGGACCTCATTGGGAGGCCTCTCCTACATCTGCTAGATTCAGCCAGCTGATTAAAGAGAGAATCACGAGAATCTCATGGATCCTTTTAAGGGCCGAGATTGTAAATATGCACAAGTTATCTGCTCATATTCCACTGGCCATAAAACAAGGTCCTATTTAGATGAAAGAGGACTGAGAGATGTAGTTTTCCTGTTTGCCCAAGAAAGAAAAAAGAAAATGGTTTTGTGAACCCAGCACACTGTGTGTCCAACAGCATTGCTGCCCAAGCCAAATTGCAGCTGGCAGGCAGCCACCAGGGGGGTTTCTCATGAAGTTTGTTCATCAACTGATGTACAAAAGGGTGGTTTTAGTGTATAGTAAGCAGTGTATAGCTGTCCACACATGATATATGAAAATGAATGTATGAAATTTGTGGCATATCTGTATAACAATGTCTCAGATTTCCATCTACTTCTGAATTGTTCCAAAGAGTCAGTGAGATATTTATGTGACAGTGACCGAGTTAGCAATGACCAGTGATTCCCAGAGTGTGGCAACCAGACCAGTGTCCTTGGCCTCACCTTGGAACTAGTCAGAAATACAGAGACTCTTAGGTTTCACCCCAGACCCAATGAATCAGAAACTCAGGGTGGGGCTTACAATATTGTTTTAACAAGTCCTTCCAGGTGATTCTTATACAATGAAGTTTGAAAACTACTGCCACAGACATTGGTTTTCTTCTTTTCTTTAAAGGAAGGAGAATATTCTTTTCTTTTTTTTTTTAGCTGAGCCATCCTTCCACCTGTTGGCAGCTCAGCGGCTCCTCAGCTCGGGCCTGGACTCGAACCGCTGTTGCTCAGAGCTCAAACTCTTGAGCGAGCTCTTAACCAACTGAGCCACTCGTCCGTCCCGAGAATATTCTTTTCAAAGAAAGTGGATTCTTCCACAATCTCCTTTAGTAAACTTTTCTAGTGATAAATGGACTCCAGCTAGTCTGAGATTTCTTATATGTTGCCAAACTTTATTTTCTAGTTTATTTATTTATTTATTTTAAAAGATTTTTATTGGGGGAAAGGGAACAGACAAGTTGCTGTCTTTTTGTTCTTCAGTCTAGTTGTGGAGGACATTGCTTCACTGGCCCAAGTTGGCACCATCATTGCGCTCTTCCCGGGTGAGGCAGATCAGTCACCGGCTTCTGGACGGCCGCTCACTGTGGCTGCTGGCCGCTCACGCTGGCTGCTGGCGACACACGGTAGCCCATGGCAACCCACTGCAGCAGGGGCTGCAGCCTACGTCGCCACCAGCGACCCACGGCAGCCCAGCTCCAGGTCGAGCCACAGTTCAGCATCTTAGCTGTGGAGGGCAGCGTCACTGGCCCTCATATGTGGGATCTGAACCGGGGCCCTCTGGCGTCCCAAGCCAGTTCATAACCAACGCGCCACTTGGCCGGCCCGATATTTTCTATGGTTTAATCATATTCATTTTGAATTGTCCTCATAGAAATAGTAAAACATCTGATCGCCACTCTTCCTATACTTCTCCTTCAATGTCAAGACCATTCGACCATCTGTAAGTCTTTTCTTCTTTTGTCTCACTTAAAATTTTATAAAATATGTCTACCAGTTTTCACACATGACTCAAAGTATATTCATTGCTATTTTTTTGTGGCTTTTTGTGTGTGAAAAATAGAGCATTACAATAATTTCATACCTGGGAAAGTTTCCATTGACTTTTATTTCTCCAATGCTCTTTGTCAAATAAGATTGTGTATTATGTTGGAAAACCTCAGGAAAATAAGTATTTTTTACAAAAGTCACAGTGTCAATTTATGCCACATGGGCTACTATTATCTGAAAATTATTAGCCATACCATCAAAACAAATATTTTATATCAAAAACACTGATACTTGCTATTGTGATCAGAACATTTTTAAAAGAAGTTAAGTCCTGATGCATTCAGAAACTTGAAAGGTATTTGACTTGAGTGAAAAATTGCTAAGTCATACAATAAATCACAATTATTTAACCAGCTTGAAAATGAGAGTTATTCTTCTGGGCTGATAGGGAGAACTTCTCCCTTTTCTTTGTCTGGTGGAGAGAAAAGGAAGAGATAATGATCTCATGGGTGCATTTATAAAAGGCGCTTAAAGAAACACTAAAGAATAACAAAGAAATATAACCACAGAAAGAAGATGGCTTGGAACTATGGCTTCAGTATAGGGCAGACTCTCCGACAATACTTTGACAAGATTTTCACCTTGTCCTTTTCTTTAATTTGCCTGCATCTCAAAAGCAGAACTTTCTAAAATGCACCATCTTCTGGGAATGAATCAAAATTTGTCCTGGGCCTTCCGGCCAGGTGTGCCCCTAGGATTCAGTTCCTCACAAATGAGCAGCCACCTTATAATGTGGGCACTCAAGAGTGTAGCAGGGATTAGGTTCTCCCTGTCTGATTTGAATCTGGGAGGACTGACTTGCCCAATTTCAGAAGGGTGGTGACCCAGAGACATGGGTCCATGTTACCCTGCTTCCTTACCAATTCACTTATCAGTTTCCTGCCCAACTCTCTTTTTTTGCTTAGTAGGTTTCTGGGAAATTTCCTTTAATTGTGTTAAAAATGCCATTTCTGATGAATTACGCATTTACACATCCATATTAGGAGTTTTATTTGCCAGTTTCATCACAACTGGCTTAATTAACAATGTCAAGTTTAAAACTATATTGTGACAGCATTTAAACTTGTTATGCTTTTGCTTGAGGACGTAATTAAGACAGTGTGTTTGGTATCAGTTTATTCTTAAAAAGCAAAGTAAAAGCAGATGAGGTGTATTTATAGACTCATCAGCCAATGAATGGATGAAAGAGAAAAAGAAATTAATGGGGAAATGTCAGCCAGAATGGAGGAGGGACCCACTGCGAAGTTCATTTCCAGACCAACTATTTGGAATTTTTTCCAAAGACAGCTGTCTCTTGAATTACAGTAGAGAGGTCAGGGGAGGGGGTGACATTGTAAGACTGCTGGGCCTCAAGTTAAGAAGCGGGCAAAGAGTAATATAATTCAAATAAACTCCTGCAGTCGGGGTGGTGGCCTAAGCACAATAGTTATAGTCAAAGCCCCACCTGGAGACATGCCCTCCTACAAAGATTGGGGCTTCAGACAACCTGGGAAAGAAGGAAAATCTCTAGGAAATGTAGGAGCTTTGGAACTTGGCCCTGGCCACTTGAAAGCTGTTTTGATTTGGACTCCATGACCCCATTGATTTGGACTCAGAGAGAAGGCAGAAGACAAAATTGTAGGATAAAATTCTAACCCAGGGAATTCAGTTTTCAACATAGACAAAAGGGAAAAATGAATTGCAAAGCTTAAAGGATAAGAGATTCATTTCTCTGTGTTTTCTTGTGAGCCTGGGCAGTACATTCCTTGACTGTGAAATGAAATACGAAATTTGTCAGAGATTCTTGAGCAGGTGCCTAACATTAGACACAGGTGAGGCAGAACAAACCTGCATTGTCTTGAGTGCATATAAAGGGATCGCACAGTGGGAGAAAAGATGGTTGTTTTGGCATCCTGCTTTAACCATCCATATTTCAGAGACTAGGAGGAATGACTTGGGCCCGATGAAAGCCCTGTGCTTTGCAGCAGTTCAGCTGGGGTGGGGTGGGGTGGGGGAGCAGCAGGGGAAATGGCTTCACCAATTCTTTTCCAAAAAGAGTCTAAAGGAATGTTCATTAATGACTTAGACATTTCTTTGGATTTTCATGGGTGTGGACAACCAAGAAGAGTTCTTTCAAAATTCCAGATGGAAATTTCTAGGAGATTATAATGTGCCAATAAAAGGTAACAATTCAGGGAAAAAAAAGCCCCCTGGGAATTCATGAAAGAATATTTCTTTTGTTTGTTGTGAATGCTTTTCTCTATGTCCTAATATACCCACACTTCCCATCCATAGTTTTATTTCCATATATCCCTACGGTTTTCTCCTTCCCCCACCTCAGTGAATTTTGTTGATGTATTTTATTGATGTTTGTGCGTGTGGACATGGGATATTGGTTTCACTCTTTAAAGAGAAGGGAGATGACACTGTCTGTGTAGAAAAAAAAAGAAGGCAGGGAGGTAAGAAAGGAATAAAATGGACCAAGGCATAACAAATCCAGTTGTTTAACCATCTAACAACCATTCCTATCCCAAACAATCTCCTCAGCTGAGACACATCTGGAGAGAATGAGGAAATGAGTTAACAGAGCTTCAAGCTTTGTTTTTGCTGAGTTGATGGTTCTGTTATATAGATAAGACCTGTATGTACATTTAAAAACATGTATATATGTATGTACACGTGTGTGTGTGTGTGTGTACTGTTGTACATTCACAAGGAAGCTACCTATGTAGATCACTTTGTAGTATAGACCGATGCTTCTCAAACTACCTGTGACAAAGGTCCGTTTAAAAAATTTCCAGTGAGTCATGACTGATATTTTTTTGGCAAAATATAATAAAAATAAATTATAAGAAAAATTAAATTAAAAAACATCCTAAATCATGCAACATGCAAGCCTCTAATGTTTACTATTAAAGAAGCAAAAAAAATTACCTGTCAAATTGCCAATTTCTAAATGCTTACTTTAGTTTCTGTGCTAATTCACTGCAGTGTGGCGGCTGTGAGCTCAGGAACCCAGCGCTGTCCATCCAGTTTCCTTTGAGTAGCACCGGTTTGGATGGTTTCTGTGCTGAGGAACGCAAAGAAGAGGGTACTAGTTTAGATTAAGTTCAGAGCCATTAATGTACTATTGAAATATAGACAGTGAGATTAATTCTGGTATTTTTCAAATAATTTGGCTTCATTATATAGTCTATTCTTTTGAAAGGAAATATTTAATTGCCTGGGCACTGTTGCTTTATAAAAATCACTGAAATGTTTACTTAAGCAAAATAAACAATATACATGGAGAATCTCTGGTATCACATGGGCCCTATTTGTACTCAAAGATTGGAAGAATTAATCCACTTTAACACTGAACTAGTTTTAAGAATGAAACAGTTTCTAAAATGTAAATAAGGGTATGGTATTCTGGAATAACATATACTGCTAACTGACATGATATACACATTCATGTATGCCATGTTATTTTTTTCAATTGACCTTTCTTTACCGAAATTGATTGAATTAATGTGGACCGTTGCCTCATCCAGTGATGACTGAAGTAGTATGAATTCATATTTTGGGTTGAAGTGGCTGGGAATAGTGTGGAGAGCTGAAAAGATTCTAAAGTGAATTGTATGTTTTCCTCTTAAAACTTTAAGACATTTACCAATTCCCACCAATCCCAAGCTGCCCTATCGAACTTTCCATGAATAGGCTAAGGGAATGTATGTTCATAAAAACAGTAAGTTAAAGAAATGGATGCTGAAGTCACAAAGACATTCTCTTGCTATAAATTTATTATTTGTGAGGAAGAATTTCTTTTCTTAACAACAAATGCAGAGCAGAACTATTGCTTATCATCCCCACATGGCGCAAGTGGTGAAAGGACTGTGGCATTGTGGAAATCATATTTATTGTTATCATGTGTTTTCCTTAGCTGTGGCTATCAGAGAGGAGCTTTTTGGAAGGTATCATTTACAATACCCTATTGTTTAACATCTAACTTTATGATTCTGTTTCAATAGTAGTTTATTACCATCACATTGTGTGTGTGCGTTTTTTGTTTGTTTGTTTGTTTTTCTTTGTAGGTTTAACTTTCAGTGAATGTTGCACTCCGATAATGAGATGTTAAGAATTACTCAGCCATTGAACCATGTGAATTCAATGGTTGGTAAGCCTGGGATCTTAAAAAATTACTGAGTAAGTAAATTCTGGGTGGTGAGCATAAAAAGAATTCACATAAATATGTAATTTAAAAGTGGAACTAAAGCCCACTGAATGGCAACAAACTGACATGAATTAGCTTTGGGATGGCCAGCACGAGGGGCTGACTCTCTCAAGGCTGGATTAGAGGTGGGGACCTAATGTCAGAGCTGGGTGGGGGTCTCTGTGGGTCTGGGTGCACTAAGGCTTGGGGTGTGACTTTGGAACTCTGCACTTTGGACATCACAGGCTGCTTAAGCCTCTTAAAACGTGTCCTATTTAAATTGTTCGCCTTCCACATGGGGTCCTCCCAGTGTTCCTGGATGGCTGGAACCATCCAGTTTTATCAAAATCTGAGGGGTCCTGTGTTCTGTGAGGGGATGCTTCCTGGAGAATACCATCATTCTCTGTGTGCATCAGTTGCCTCCCTTTTTGACCCCAGGGTGTGATTTGCCTTCTTTTGGCGCATTCTGGGTCTCCGTCTTCCTTTTCCACTCTCTTATGTTTGCTAATATACACCCCGGCTGGGTGCTCTCTAAGTGCCAATTATGATTCATGTTTCCCCAGTGATGACACTGGCTGCTTTGACTTTGGGAACTGTCAGAAATAGCCATGAACCTAGGTGAAGGGAGCAAGGACTAGCCCTGAGCAATGGGTAAACAATGCTGGGTTTGTGGGCTTCATTTTCTTTTGCATCCTGGAAAAAAATGCAGACCTGCGACGTGAACACTGAACAGGTCAATTCCAGATGAACCTAGCAGGACCATAAATTCTGACGCCTCATCTTTTCTCTATAGGCTCAGTATTTGCGCGTTTTAGGAGGCTTGGCATCAGGTTATATACGCTGACTCTGGCCAATCTTCAGATGGAAAAACAAGGGGAGAATAGAGCCTGTTAATTATCTTCATAATCTTCTTACAAGGTATTAAGTAACATCATTTTTAGACCATTTTCAAGAAGATGGGGGAACTCATTTTTCAAGGCCAGCAGGTCTGGTTGCTATGAGCAGGCTTAGCTCATAAGACCCTGCTCTGCTTGACCTGTGGCGTTTCCAGATGGTGAAAAACTTTTCCATAATCAGATGAGAGTAACTGTGGGGAGAGGGGGTTCCCTAGATTAAGGACATGATGGTTATGGTAACAATGACCGATCAGTTCATAAAATACTTATTGAACTTCTCTACTCTGTGACAAACCCTCTGCCAGGTGCTGGGCAGTAGTATCACTTCATTGCATTCTGAACTCTTTAGAATACTTTTTGTTATTTTATTTTATTTAGAAGTCGACCTTTAGGGAATTTGGTCAAAGAATTCCAAAGAACCTCCCCCAGTGGGCAAAATCTTGACCTGACTAATGATCTACTGTCTCTGTCTCTGTGTGTCTCTCTCTCTCATTCTGTTTTGTCTTTCACATACACACCCATACACTCCTCATTCTATTTATTGAGGTTGCAGTGGGAGGGACAAGAATATAGTATTACCATTATTTCAATGAATTTGAATTTGTGATTTTCAAGGCCTCTTCACTGCTTGTTCAGATGAGCAGAAATATTTTGATCTAGACTTGGTTGAAGTAACGTTTCAAGGTGGTAAATATTGGCTATTCCTTTCAGAAGAAGTAATAAAGAACACATTGTGTTTTATCGCTGAGGCGTGCGAGATGTAGAATCACAGAGACCCAAAGAGGGAAATATCTTGGAGGGACGTTCTCCACGAAAACCTATCAAGCTATGAATTTGAAGAGTGCTAAGTGGCTTCTGGTAAAGCCACATCATTAAAAAGGTTTATCACTTAACAATGTTAGCACATGGAATGCTGTAATTCTGCGGTAACCGCAGCCAACAACTCCCAGGCTTTGTAGACGGCTACACAAATGTTTTCTTTTAGTGTGATATTTAATGTATTCTATCTTCATTCAGAAGGGTTTTCTCATGCCTCCACATCTGAAACAATTCAATGCTATCTTCATTTGAAGTCTCTCCTGGTTAGCGAGCTGGCTCTCGGTGATGTATCACGTACAGTGGGTCCTGTGATGTGGTTTGCTGACCACGGCAAGATGAATGAAGATCACAGTCACGTTAAGTTGAGGACTATGGTCAGACTTAAACCATTATCCTTGAGGTGTATGGCTGTTGATTTATCAATGTCTCATTTTTAAGAATGAAATCTTCTCAAGGTTGTTGTACACTCCATGGATGTATGTCAAATAAAGTGTAATGTTATATTCTCTCATAACTTCATAAATAAGAATGTATTGCTTTGAGGATGAAATAAAATGACAAGCTGTATTTGGCAGCTATATATTAAAAAGGTCATGACGAGATTAATGGTTGTTGGCAGCTGGTCAAATTTCTTTGATGTCCACTATTTTTTTCCATTGGAATTCTGCATTTGTCACTCTCGGAATGAGTTGCCCACACATTTATGTACATAAATTATGGTGCCTTTATTACATCACTTTCAACCTATCTGGATAAAAGCATGGTGGGATTTTTTTTTCTTCCCTGTGTGCAATTTCCATTTTGGTGGCATTTCTGCTTCCTAATAAATTCCAGACAAAGCATATACCCAAAGCCTGTTTTTTATGTATTTCAGCTTTCTGTGTTCAGCCACACTTTGTTTGGGGGATGTCCTGCTAGGAAGTTAACTTAGATTTATGAATATTTGAAGAACTATTTGCAGAAATGAGGGTCTGGAGAGTCATATAATCCCATTGTATATTGTATCTCTTTCCTTTTTGTTTTTTAACTCTGCTAAGAAAACTTTTTTTGTATTTTGGGTGAGATATTTAATAAACTACCAACTTAATTTGATTATTTACTTACAGTTTCAACTTTGACCTCTTTTTAAATGATTATCAGAAGAATTTTTTAAAACTCCAAAATGAACTCTCACACAAATAAAAGGTGACCTTTCTATTCATACAGTTTTTTGGTCTTCAAACACAGACCAATATTTTATCTTCCACCATTTCTCTGGCATGAAATGTAGAAGTTCCCAAATGCCCTCAAGTGGTTTCAGGCCACATTCACTTCTTTCTGCTAATTCTTTTCTTCATTTTTTTGCATGTTAGATGTAGAAGTTGCCTTTTTTTGTTACTTAAAACCAATGTCTAAAGGACAAGTGTTTGTTTTTATTTATTTTTTAAATGTTTTAATGCTAACACACCACTGAGTAAATATTTCCTGGCAAATGAAAATTGAAACAAATACCAAATTGATAAAATCAGTTTATTGATTTTGCTTAAACAACAAACAGAACATGAAACACATTAAAATCTACACCTGCAGTCTCTCAAAGTAAAAAATATGAAATTGTTATATTCAACATATTAAGGATTTAGTAATATAAATTCTATTAGGTTTACTGAGAATCTACTCTACCCTCTGCAAAGATGTATATAACCAACCATAATACTCTTATTCTGCTCAGTGGGTTAGAGCCCCAGGTTCTTGGGAATCCCCAGAGAAATATCAGAGTATGATGTTTCTGGTTGAGGGTTTTGACTGCCAACCCCATATAGTTTTGCCTACCTGGACTTAGGTTGACTGGTTGTATTGCTCTCTGGGGAAGATGCTCATGAGCATATTCAGAGGGTGGGGTTGGGGAATGGGTATGAAGAGGATAAAGGCTCCTAAACCAACAGACAGGCAATTATCTGAAAACTGAGTATGATGTATGCAACACAGCCAATTCCAATATTAAACTCTCTAAGAAAATCACTTGCGCTATCATCTCACATCTGTTAGGATGACTACTATCAAAAAGATAAGAAATAACAAGTATTGGCAAGGATATGGAGAAAAGGGAACCCTTGTGCACTGTTGGTGGGAATGTAAATTGGTACAGCCACTATGCAAAAAACAGAATAAAGGTCTCTCAAAATATTAAAATACAACTACCATCGATCCAGCAATTCCACTTCTAGGTATTTATCTGAAAGAAATGTAATCACTAACTCAAAAACCTATCTGTACCCCCATGTCCATTGCAGCATTATTTACAATAACCAAGGCATCAAAACAACCAAAGTGTCCATCAATGGATGAATGAACAAAGAAAATGTGGTATGAGTAGACAATGGAATGTAATTCAGCCATAAAAAAGAAGAAAATCCTGCCATTTGTGATAACATGGATAGAAGTTGAGTGCATTATGATTAGTGAAATAAGTCAACCAGAAAAAGACATATACTGTATGATATCACTTATATGTGGAATCTGAAAAACAAAACAAAAGCAAAACACCTCAAAACTCTTTGATACAGAGACTGATTGGTGATTGCCAGAGGTGGGAGGATGGGGGTTTGCAAAATGGGTGAAGGGAGTAAAAATGTACAAACTTCCAGTTATAAAATACATAAATCTTGGGGATTTAATGTACAGCATAATTACTATAGTTAACAATAGTGTATTTTATATCTGAAAGTTACTGAGAGTAGATCTTGAAAGTTCTCATCACAGGCACAAAAATAATTTGTAACTATTTGTGGCGGTGGCTGTTAACTAAATGTATTGTGGTGATAATTGCACAATATATACATGTACCAAATCATTAAGTTGTACACCTAAAATTAATACAATGTCCTATGTCAACTATTTCAATTAAAAAATCACATAAAACAACAACATCAAAAAATAAGCCAACAAAGAAAAACTCCCCCAATCTTCAGGATTAATTAAGGATGATTACTTGCAAATAGAGTTTTTGTTTTGCACAGGCTCTTTCTTAATCTCTTGTTTGTTTAAGTCAGTAACCTTCTCTATGTATTCAAAAATTGTTTACTCAACTAGAACTTGAAAAAAGCAAAAAAAAAATTAAAAATTAAAAATTAAAAATTAAAAACTAAGTTTTCTTAGTTTCTAAGGAGAAAATACAGTGTCTTGGTATGTGACTGATTTGAACCCTCTACTGAGAGCCAAACAGAATAAGGAAAGCTCATTTACTGAAACAAATCATAAGATGTCTTATAATGGGCTACACAGAAGAGTTTTAGATTTTCTACTATTTTAAATTCATTTCATTAATATCAAAAATATTTACTGAGCATATTCTTCAAGCCAGGCATTGTTCTAGGCACTTCAGCACATAAGACCTCGCTCTGCGTGACTTGTGAAGTTTTCAGATGATGAAAACCTTTTCCATAATCAGATCATACTAGTTGAGGAGTCACTAGATTATGGCTGTGGTAGCAATGATTACTGGGGTCAACAAATAGTTATTGAATATCTGCTTTGTAACAGGCCCTCTGCCAGGTGCTGGGCAACGGTACCTCTTCATTACATTTTGGACTCTTTATTTTTATTTTATTTTATTTTATTTACTTGCATTTATAGGTGAACATCTAGGGAACTTGGTTAATGAACTCGATAGAACTTCCCCCAGTGGGCAAACTCTTGATCTGACTAATGACATCTCTCTCTCTCTCTCTCTCTCACTCACTTCCCTCCCTCACCCAGCCCCCTCCTCTTATTCAGACACAAACACACTCATGCACTCCCCATTCTATCCCCTCTCGGCAGACTATCAAACAGACAACCATCCCTGCCTTCATGGCACTTACGTAACAGTGGGAAGGGGCAGACGACACACCAAAATAAGGATGTCGACTATCTATTATATTGGCAGGTGATAAGTGTGTGAAGAAACATAAAGCAGAGAAATGCCATGAGCCATGGGAGAGGGGATGTGTTATAATTTTCAATAGAGGTGGTCAGAGAAGGTACCACTCCTCCTTTGTTGAGCAAAGGAGGAGAAGAGGAGAGGAAGAGCGCTGTGTAGATATCTGGGGAGGTGCATTTCAAGCACAAGGAACAGGAAGATGCCACATAGCTGGAACAACATGGGAGAGGGGAGCACAGCAGGAGATGAGTCGGAGGGGAATGAGATGGGCAGATGTAAAATACCCGCATAGTAGTCTGCTAGGGATGCTCTAACACCCACCCAAAGAGTGGGTGGCTTTAAAAATAGAAGCTGATTTCCTTACATTTCTGGAGGTTACAAGTTCAAGATCAAGGTGCCATCAACCTTGGTTCCTGGTGCAGCCTCTCTCCCTGGTTTGCAAATGATGGCTTTCTCCCTGTGTTTTCACATAGTCTTTGCTCTGTGCAGGCTCCGGGAAGAGAGAGATCTGGTGACTCTTCCTCTTCTTCTTCGAAGGACACCAGTCCTATGCGGTTAGGGGCCCACTCGAATAACCTCATTTTCATCTTAATTACCTCCTTAAAGGCCCTATCTCAAAATATCATTTCATTGGGGGTTAGGGCTTAAATATATGAATGGGGAACATAATTCAGTCCATAGAAGTCCACAATTGCAGAAAGTCGTCAGAGTGATATCAGCAGTGGAGAGACGTGACCAGACTTTCCTTTTGAAGGATCACCTTGGTTGCTAGTGAGGAGGCTGCCAGAATAAAATGGCGAGAAACGGTGACAGCGGTGAACCACAGTGTGTAGGATCTACTGTGCAGTTGAATTTGAGCATACTCTGGTTGTAACATTTGTCATGCTGTTGAGCTTGTCTGTGAACCTCTCAATCCCTCTGTATATCAACCTGTCTGACACAAGACATGGCTGTGTCTTCATCTGTTGTGAAAAATGTAAGGAATTTCATATTAGTAGAAATTAATATCAACAATAGTCAAAATACCAAAGCTTACTAGTGAAACTTTAAAATTCAGAATAAAGCATTTTGCTTTATTTCTATTAGGAGGACACTTTCACTCCCTTGCAGTTACATAACATATCTTGGGTAGAAGGAAAAAGCAGGTTAAAGAGAGCATCACTGGGAAAGGCTGTTGGTGTGTCTTTTGGTTGAAAAATCTGCTGGCTTCCAACCCTCACATGGCTGGATTTTTCTTGGTGTTCCAGTCTCAGTTAATAAGTTTCCTCCTGTAAGAGGTCTTCCTTGATTACTCTATCTAAGGTATTTCCTGCTGTCACTTTCCATCCTCTCATGCTGCTTTATTTTCTGTGTGGCACTCTCACTTTAATATTTCTTTTCTTTTTTTGAATACAAAATTATTTTTTTGAAGTAGAATTTAAAAAGTATTTCAATTACAGATGACATTCAATAGTGTATTAATTTTAGGAGTACAGCATAGTGGGTAGGCATTTATACAATTTATGAGGTGATCCCCACAGTAAGTCTAGTACCCACCTGACACCATATATAGTTATTATGATATCATTGACTATATTCCCTGTGCTGCACTTTACATCCCCAAAATATCTCTTATTTGTTGGGTTGTTGTTTACTGTCTGTTTCCCTTTCTAGAATCTGCACTCCCAAAGAACAAGGTCTTTGTCTTGTTTGCCACTGTATCCCCAGCATCTAGAACGGTGCCTGACTCATAGGAAGCACTCAATCAATATTTGTCAAATGAATGAGAGGATAAGAGAAAAAACGCAGAAACCTAGTTATGTAGCTCACCAAGACATACAGGCTGTGTAAGAGGAAAGAAATTCCTTCTGTGTAGTGCCATGTTGAAGGTGGACCGGGGACCACACAGTACACAAAGGGCTGTGCAGATTTCAGGGCTAGAAGGTTTGTATTTTCCATGGTTTATGCGCAGCTCGGAGAGTCAAGAGATTGGGGTTCACATCTGCTCTCTCTCCAACTCACAGAGTGACTAAGATACAAATCATTAACTTCTGCAAGCAGTAGTTTCTTCATCTGTGTGGTGTTACTGGCTAGTTTAAACATTTAGAAACCTTAATTGGCAAATATGACTCTATGTACGCTGTTTCTTTCAGGAGAATGAGTGCTTTGGGGAAGGAGGCCCTGTGTTTCCCTTTGGTTTCTGAACTACACCTCCTTGGCAGGCAAGGTGGTCACTTGCCCTGATTCCTCTTCTCCTGCTCTCTTTCCCAGCCTCTCCCCAACAGTGTCTTCATTTAGCAAGGCTGAGTGACTTAAATGGGAAGGGAAAGGCCTTGATCCCCGTAAGACATGCCTTGGGCTGTCATTCTCTGCCTTCATTCCTCTTTTCTTGCCTAGCCCAGGTTGACGAATCCACCACCCAGATAGGACAGCCTGGCTTAGTCCCAGAAGGAGGCCTATAGCTTTTACTCATCTCCCACTTGATGGAGTGAAGTAATTAAGTCTCGTGCTGCAACCCAAGAGGCTGTCCCTGCATCTCCCATTTATTCTTTCCTTCCCACCAGACCTACTTTACTAGGAGGAGGCCTTGGCCCTATGAACCATCATTGAATGACTTCCTTCTCAATGCCACTGCATTTCCTAAGAATCAAGCCTCTCTCTAGGATAGGCTTTGGGATATGTCCTTGGCCCTACTGAATCTGAAGCAGAAGAAATGTTGGATGTGGCAGTTAAGAGCATAAGCTTTAGGCTCAGACAGACCTGGTTTGAAATCCTAGCTACACTACGAACTCTGTGTGCTTGGGCAAGTTACTCAACCTCTCTGAGCCTTAATTTCCTCATCTATAAAATGAAGATGAGGAAGAGTTGTAAGAATTAAATGACATGGGGGCCGGCCAAGTGGCTCAGTTGGTTAAGAGTGCGAACTCTGAGCAACAGGGTTGCAGGTTCGGTTCCCACATGGGCCAGTGAGCTGCGCCCAAGCTGAGCTGCTGCTGAGCTGCCAACAGGTGGCAGGATGGCTCAGCTGGTGAGAGCACGCGCTCCTAACAACAAGGTGTCTTGTTCGACTCCCACATGGAATAGTGGGCTAGGCCCACCAGCAACTAAGCTTGAACATGACACCTTGAGCTGAGTGGCCGTGAGCTGCCGTCGGGCAGCAGGATGGCGACTGGACTTGGAGCTGAGCTAGCTGCGCCCTCCACAACTAAGATTGAAGGACAACAACTTGGCTGTTCCCCTTCCCTGATTCCCCAATAAAATTAAAAAAAAAAGAAAAAAAGAATTAAATGACGTGATATGGGCCAAGAAGCCTGCATGGAGGCTAGCATGCAATTCTGGTAGGTGCTATTATCAATTACTAATGCCCTATTAATAATTACTAATTCTCATTCGTATTCTTGGATCCAAGGGTTGTTATTGAGATTTTAAAATGTTTAGTTTAAAAAAGTTAACCTTCACCTTTTTGAGATCTCTAATTTGTGCAGTTAGATAATCAACTGATTTTCACCCTAGCTGTTATCTACTCATCAGCTCGTTTCTGATGGCGAGTATGGCTGGTGCTCAGAAATGTCTCACTTCATCCTTTCAATAATGACTTTGAAAAAACAAAGTGTTCTCACGCTGTGTCTACACAGACAGAATCAAGCAGAAGTTTGTGTAATTTCCTGGAGAATAGGATCATAGAGACAGCCAATCTGGCTAATTCCAATTAGATTATAACATGTTAATGTTTTGTAGATTGCTTCACTTTTCTTCAAATGTTTGTTATTAGCAATATTTTTTTAAAATAATTTTATCCTGAAACTGACTTTATTTAATTTTTTTCCCATGCAATGAAGGCAGTATTGGCTTCACATACAGCCCAGATTGATGAGATATTTGCTTAGTCTCATGGATGGAATTTGTTTCCTCTAAAAGGAAAATCTTAATAGGGGCATTTAGTATACATTTTCCAACTTATCAAGTGGTGCAGCAGGTTTTCTTGAGTGGCATGTAATGTTACGTTCCGGTTTTAAGTTCTAACTTATCCTGTAGGGTCAGAGCAGTGAAGTGGGCCAGAATCTGCTGGTGTTAATAAGTCAGCCAAGAGAGAGAGAGAGAGAAAGAGAGAGAGAGAGAGAGAGGGAGAGAACAATGGGAGCATTGTAAGAAATATTTATAAGTCAAATATTTGAGAAAAACCCCAAACCAAAACCTATTTCAAAAAATGTTGGAGGAAATGGTATATCTTTTTATGTGCTTAAGAAAACAGTTAAAAAGAACTTCACAGCATCAGGTCTATTAAGTACATTTATTCCAGTGATTTCCCAGATATTTCCAAGTTCCATTTAAAACAGAAGTCTCCTATCAAGCAATCCTTTGAAATTATTTACTCTTTTATGGTTGTAAAGTATGGAAACATAATACTTTTAATGGAAACCCTAATAAACGGCACATGCTACAAAGTGTCTACTGATGTGCTTTATAGGTTGGGATTCTTAAGTCACACGAACTTGCCAGCCTACACTTCTGATCCCAATAAATGCCCCAGTGATGTGGAAGAGGATAGCTGCAAGGGCAAGGCCATCCAAGAATGGCACGGGCCATTCATACTCACCAGAAAGGTATGGCAGCCAGAATCCATCTGACAGGAAGCAAACCATGCCAGCAGGCAGAAACAGAATTCTTCAGATTCAGGACTTTGTTTTGTTTGAGGGATGGTGACTTGATGGGCACCATAACTTGAAAAAGGGTTTTCTTATAGTCAATGTAAAGGAATGTTTTGTAAAAATCTGGTTGTGAATCCCCAGAATAAAAGAGTATGTAATATTTTTAGCACATATTTAATTGGCCACAGAAATATTAAAAACACTTGACTTATAATGTTAAAGTGGTATTCTGGTTAAAATCAACTCCCAGTCAAAAAAAATGTAATGTGCTTCACCAAATGCATATTTTCAAACAAAACAAATATATTTTAAAGTTATAGATCCTTAATTTAATGCTTAAATAGTACGAGCAGTTCACAGATGGGCTCCCCCCACCCCTTCCGCAAACACACACACAAATTATTTTTCATTGAAATGTTTTCAAAGCATTCTTCTCACTTGGGTATGCTTTGATTAAACAATCCA
Organism: Hipposideros armiger; assembly: GCF_001890085.2. Classification (NCBI taxonomy): domain Eukaryota; kingdom Metazoa; phylum Chordata; class Mammalia; order Chiroptera; family Hipposideridae; genus Hipposideros; species Hipposideros armiger. The sequence goes on along the minus strand of NW_017731401.1, from coordinate 1,966,874 downwards.
AGCATTCTATATTAAATAGTAATTGATTTATTGACATTTGATTGATTCATACTCACTTTCCTTGGTTTAAAAATCTTGTTAAAATATTATTAATAATCTGTGGGTATATGATTTCAAATAATTGTCATTAAATTTAGAATAACTGTTGTTAATAAAGAGAATTAAATTTAATAGGCTAGTTACTATATGTTTAAATACCAATGGATGCTTAAAATCAGATTAATTTAATCATGGCTGGATAGATTCACGCTCTTCCAGCAAATATATTCATTTTATTTATTTCACTGTATTTTTTTATTTTAAAGTAAATGTTTAGTAAGCACTTACGTTGGTAGTGGATCAAAAGCTAAAGCATCAATTAATTAGCATTTAAAATATACGGAATGCATTCTACTGCTCAAGACAACTCAAGCCGGTATACATTAATCCTTTATGAGCCTGGAAAAGTCTACCCTTTACAGAAAGACTCATGGAAGCCCAGAGAAGAATGGCTGCTGGGACTAGAAAGGTTGGAAATTCACCTGAGTTTGCTCCTATTTGCACTTGGGAAAAGAGTTGTCTAACCACTTTTAAAATATCTTTGACACTGTGGGTGAAATATCAAAGACTGATACTTTTAACAACATTGTTCAGAAATGTCAGTTTGATACACTTAGGCTATCATGTTTTAGTTTTGTTTTATTTTGAAATAACAAGACATATCTCTCAAACTATCTGGAGAGGTTTCTTTTCACCCGCCTTGAGCCCACCCTACCCTAAGTTTGAAGCATTTTGTTAGATCTCTTTGATCTTCTGTTTGACTTCTGCTTCATGGAAAAATGCTCATAAACCTTCAGAGAAAAACTTTCTTTACTTTTAGCTTTATTCAAGAATTATAAACAGTGGACAGATCTATAGCAAAACTATTTTAAGAGCACTTAGGACCCACATGCTAATTTATTTGCTCACCACCAAAAAGAGGCTTGTTTGGTAAAAAAGAAGTTTAAAAAGTTCAACTTTGCTTAGTGAAAAAGAATTCCACTTTTAAGTGGCTAGAAGGATTCCATTTCATTTTTTTTTAAATATTAAAATCTCTGAAGCAACAATCTTTTTAAAGATGTTATGCGCAAGGATTGGCATGACATGTGAAATGGCTTTAAGAGTCCTGTTACTCTTGACATGCTGGCAAACACGTCACAGATGTGCTTTCCCACTGCAGCCACAGTCAAGAGAGAACACAAAACCTGCGACTACAAACAAGTCCCCACATGTCTCAGTGCAAGGGTGAGAGGAGGCTAGAATTAGAGCCCTATTTGCTCTAATCCTTCATTACTTCAGCCGGATAGGGATAGTCACTTCTCCAGAAATGATGACACCACTAGGAGAGCTCTACATTCTTAAATGTTGGATAACAACTGTTGTTTCAGACAGACAAAATTAGAAATCATTGCCATTTGGCACTCTGCAATTCTAGAAATGCCTTTCAGTCTAGAAAGTGAAAAAGAATTAAAGAGCATTCATGCTCCTGCTTTGTAAAAATGGAGTTTTCTAAAGCTCTGGAGGAGTTGCAGACCGATGTCTCATGGGCTGAATCAGGAAGTACTGTTAGAGTATTGTTCAATAAAATGAATCAGTTTATTTGGGAAATCACTTAATTCCATGTACAAGATCAGATTGCTGCTTTGCTTGAAAAATCAGATCTGACCACACTAACATTTTCTCTGGCAGCATTTACTGCAAATGGCAGTGACTGCACATTTTATAGAGACAGTTTAATTTTTTTAAAAAAATAATTTTCTCCACACTTTAACCATGCCACTGGGATTTTTGACTCATTTTCCTATGGCCCTTAGCTGGCATTAGGATTCCCTAACCATTTGCAGACATTGTTTGGCCCTCTTCATGCTGCATTGTGGAAATTGGGGTTAGAGTTACCAGCACAAAAAATGCTGATATTCTGGTGAACGCCATTGCTGTAAGTAATAAAATCCTTTTCTCTGACCCAGAAATCTTGTGTCCTTTGTCAGCATTCATAAAACTGGGGCAGGTTAACTTGTTAATTTGTAAGTAGGGTAAAATATCAGACCCTTTATATGGTTCTCAACTAGTCCATTTCTTTCCAATGCATCTTACTTATTTTTCTTGCCATATTTCACTGGCTAGCATTTCTAGCATGATGTTGAATAGGAGTGATAGGAGGGAACATACTTGCCTTGTTCCCAATCTTGGGGCCGGGATGTGGGGGAACATCCAGTTTCTCACCATTAAGTATGACATAATCTGTAAGTTTTTGGTAGATGCCTTGTGTCAGGTTGCAGATGTTCCCTTTTATTCCTATTTTGCTCAGATTTGCTGAGGTTTTTTTTCATCTTGTTCAAGAGGGATATTGGTCTGTGCTTTCCTTGTAACATCTTTTTTGTTTGTTTGTTTGTTTTGTTTTGGTATCATAGTAATGCTGGTTTTATTAAATGAGTTAAAAATCTTTTCCATCTCTTTTATATTTTGGAAGAGTTTGTACAAAGCTCTTACTTTTTCTTTCTTAAACATTTGGTAGAACTTACCATGAGTCACTGGGGACTGACATTTTCTTTTCTGGAAGGTTTTCATTAGAAATTCAATGTCTTTGAAAGAAATGGGACTATTCAGTTTATCTATTTCTTCTTGAGGGAGCTTCTTCAGGGAGCTTACGGTCCTTGTCTGACTGTTCTAACATCTCTCATATTTGAATGTGATTCTTAATAGTGTACTATTTTTATTTGCTGCTTTGTGTGTCTTGCATTTTTTTGGTTGAAAATTGAACATCTTTTGTAGAATAGTATAGACTGAAGTAAATAATATTTATGTCTGATACAGGGCATGCCTCTTACTTTTGCTAGGCCTTTAAGTGTGTGGGGTTGTCAACCTAGACAACTGGGTTTGGGTTATTTTCTTGCTATGGTTGCCCTCACTGTACCACAAGCATCAACTTCTAGCATTACCTTTTGTTTAGGGTGGGGAATGGCTTGCCAGAACGTTTTTCTCAAAGTCTGCTTCACTTCCAGAGTTAGGCCTTCCCTTTATGCCTATGCCTCAGAAAGGTCCCTCTCCATCCTTTTGAAGACTGCAGCCACTTGAGTTTTCTAGCCAGATGTTGGGGAGTGGAATGGAGGTGTTTTCTGTTGTCTTGCTTCAGTCCCAGTCTTAGATGGGTGTTGCATTCCCTGGGTCTTAGAGGTGGGGCCTTCTAAGTGATCCTTCTGCTCATCCAGCCGTAAGGGATCTTGAATGGTCTGAGTCTTGGATGTATTCCCACCCTTTTTCAGAGGTTTTGCTGTTTCTTTATCCAGCTGCAGTGTGCCGTCACCTGTACCCTGAGGGTGACAGGGTTCAATCCCTCCAGTGGGATAAGGCTTTTATTCTGTAGGAGGTATAGGAGAAAAGGACCTGGGCAGATCTTCACCACAGTGGCTACTCTTCCCTCCCTCTGGTCTGCACCACCAAAGATGCTTCTGCAGGCTCTCATCCTGTCTCCAGTTTCCCCCATGCACACTCTGTGAGGTGTGTGGAGGAGAACCTGCCAGTGGGTATAAACGTCTCTTCTGTGTGTGGCTTTTGGCTGTTCTATATTCTCGCTCTAAACTCTATACCTTATAGTCTCACACTTGGCCTTTAAGAATTTGTTTAAAATGTTAGCCAAGTTTTTCTTACCAGCTCATATAGCATCTGGTGTTTGCTGCAGCTAAAATACCTCCCCTTCGAGGCATTTGTCTTTCTTTGCATGTCTTAAGTTAATTGTTTGCCCTGTTACCACAGCTCTGTGATAGATTCAAGAAAAGTTCCAATTTTTAAATTATTTAGTTTTTTGTTTGTTTGTTTTTGGTTATAAGGGTGGGGTGATGTTCTTTCCTGTTTCCTCCACCCCACAGTGAAGTCAGAAACCCTATTTTTTGATTTATAAGAAAATTCATTTCTAGGTATTCAAACCATCTACAGGCAAATTTTATTTTATAGGCCAAATGTCAGTTAGGTCATTTTGTACCTCAACTAACAAAAACCTATCCAAATTACCTAAACCAACCGTTATTTATTACCTCATTTGGAGAGAAAATTAGAGGTATAAGATTTGGTGAAATCCCGTCAACAATTTTGTTGTAGTTCCAGGTTCTTTCTTTTTTCCACTCTGCTATTCATAGGATATTATTGTATCTACTTAGGGTAACTTCCTAAAATGTCCCAAGATGGCTACCACAGTTCTGGACATCACATCACAGAGGGGAAAAAACAAACAAACAAAAAGAAACCCACACATAAAAATATAAATAAAATTAATGGCCTTTTTGTATCCTTATTTTTTAAGAGAAAGAAAAATATCTCAACAGTCTCCCATCTGACTTCCTACATGTCTTATTCAACAGGATTAGCTCAGATACTCATCGCTCAATTAGTTGCTAGGATAGGAATGGAACTACCATATTTGATTTAACACCAAGATTCACCTCTGGCCTGGGAAGGAAACCAATTCCTCTGAAGCACATGACCACTTGAGAGCTGAACAAAATCAGGATTCTATTGTGAGCAAAGAAAAACATGGAGAATAGCTGTTCAGTGAGTGTCTAATGATCTCTGGCAGCATTCACACCACATAAAGAGGTCAGGCTATGGAGTCAGATGTATCTGGGTTCAAATCTTGGCCCTTTGAACTTTGGAAAGTACAAAGGGGATGCTTTTTTGTAAATAGTAAACATTTGATATTTGTCTTTGTCCCTCATTAAATCATGGTTTTTGGCATTCATGTCAGTATTATAGCCCAGGAAGGGGGCATGGAGAATGCCACCTCAGGAAGACAGAGGAGATGACTTGGATATGGTAGATGCTCAGAATATGGTAGCTATTGTTATCCCACAAGTAAATTGTTATAACACATTTAGCTAATGGCTTTTTCTAGGTACAGGCCCTTTATTATAGCTGTATTTTCCACTTTGAAGGAAGGTGGAGAAGAGTTTTCTGGCTCAGATGCAGAGTGACAGGCCTTTAGCTGACCACCTTTTATGTCATAGTAAGGGACAGGGGCATATGGCAGAAATGGCAATTTAAGGCTCTCCCGTGAAGGAGGAGAGCCTTATATTCTTCTCTGATCCAGGTGAGCCACAGCTATGCAGTGTGGAGGGACAGAGAGGTACAATGAAAATGACAGAGCCTCAGGGAATACTGTTTATCTTTTCATCCACAGCCATGGGACTCTGCAATGAATGAGAAAAGTAATAGCACTGGACAAGTAATGAATAGTTTAGCTAAATCTAGGAGGACTCCTATTTATCTTTCACTATAACAGAAGACAAAGTGCAGTGCATTTAAAACAGGATGAAAAACTCAAATGAGTCTTTTTGGCACATCACTCACCAAAGAAGTTATTTTGCTTTAGTTTTTCTAAAATTTATGCATAGTCTTATTAATCTCTCAACATATGTATTTCCCCAAGGCCCTAGATCATGGTAGTTTCTTCTTATTCCCGGAATAGTCTTCCTATATTGAAAGTATTATAGCCATCCTCTAAAAATTGGATGGACCCCCACCCTTAATTTGGTTCCAATGTAGAGACACACCAAGGGGGGTATGAAAAGGTTTATTACTTACTTAATAGAGAATTTTCCAGGGAGAGCTAGGCAGGAATACATAGCAGGTCTGAAAATGGTTTGAGAGAACAAGGAAAGGACACTGGCTTGGGATATTTACTGTGTTTAGGGGCGGGTCAAGCCTGAAGGTTACTGTGCATGAGTGGAAACTTGTGTGGTTTGACTCTCCCACAAGAGCCAAAGGAGGGAGCACCCCGGCTTTCTTATCAGCTTGCCCAGATGTGAGGCAAAAGGAAGGAGAGAGAGGCGAGGCTTAAAAGCTGTCAGCAGTCAAACATCAAAAAATGGAGTTAGAAACCTTATTAAAGTGCGATATCTAGAAATGTATATCCTTGAGAAGTCCTATTGAATATGACAATCCAGCAATTTCAGCCTCTTGAGAACTGAGTGGAAAGGTGCAGGAAGTGGGATGAAGAGAGACTAGAGAAGAAGGGAACAAATAATCTTGCAAAATCTTTTGCCAGTATTACTAGTTGCTTATTCTGGTTCTCAATAAAGTTCAGACTTACTGCTTTTGCCTGCCTCCCCTTCGTGACCCAGTTCCTGCCCCCTCAGTCGCTCCACCCCATTGGCTTTTTATTTTTTTAAATGCTTTACGATTATGAAATATTTGATGCATATAAAAAAGTCTTTTTAAATATTTTTTACAAACTATTCAAAAAACTGTGTTTTCATATCTACAACTCAGATTTTAAATGTACAGTCAATTCTTGTTATTCACAGCAGTTATGTTCTATAAAGTCTCAGAAGTGCTGAGTTAGTGAATAGTGAACCATTGCTCCTAGGAGGAATATCGAGTTAAGTTTCTGCGAGCCTCTGGTCACAATATTTTCATGAACTGATTAACACATAACCTTGTTTTATGTGTATTTCTCTTTTAAGACACCTTATTTGGTATATATTGTTGATTCACTGACACTGAACACACAGCAACAACACTGTAACTCATTCCTGAATTAAGCTTTTATCTAACATATGTTTTGTCAAACTTCCTAATTTTTGCCAAATTACTTGGCATAAAGTGCTATCTCACTTTTGCTTAATTTGCATTTTCCTAATTACTAGGGATGTTAAAAATCTTTCAGCGTGGTTTCTATTTCATGGTCTTTTTCTTATTAATTTATAGAATTTTTAAATGTACATTCTGTATACTAATATTTTCTTGATTATAGCTTCTACATCTCCAATTGTATGTCTTCACATTTTGTTTAGAAGGCCTTTGCCATACAGAAAATTTAATCACTTTAATGAGGTAAATTTTATGTTTTATTTAAGAAATTCTCCTCTACTTCAATGTCATACAGATTTTCCTATATAATGATACTTTTTACATTGTCCTCTCATAATTTTAAAGTTTTGCTTTTCACAATTAGAACTTTAATTAACCTGGAATTCACAAAGGGAAGAAAAGGACTGGGCTTGTCTTATATTAGAAGACTTACGGCAGCCTAAAAACATTTACAAGGAGCCTTCAAATGGTAGGTGACTGGGTACTTGACATCTTTTCTACTTCCTGATTTTCTAAATATTTTCTTATTAGGCATAGTGAAGCTACTATTTTTATATATGGCTTCTCTATCCAGATACTTTGACGAGCTCTCATTAATGTTATTAAATTATGTGTGGAATATCTTTAATTTTATATGTAGATAACCCTGTCATTGGCTAATATTGATCATACCGTTACACTTTTCCAGTTCTTACTTCTCTCTCTTTTTTCCTGTCTCTGGATTTCTATCCTGAAGAGAACCAATAATAGTTAGCACCTTTGCCTTTTCCCTGACTTTAAAGGTAGTGCTTCTGATGTATCTCATTTAGTATGATATTTGCTTTAGGTTGTTGGTAGGTGCCTACATCAGGTTAAGGCATTTTTTAAAAGATTTTTTATTAAAATATTGCTAACATACAACATTATATTAGTTTCAGGGGTACACCATAGTTATTCAACATTTACATACCTAAACAAGTGATCACCATGATAAATCCAGCAACCATCTGACACTGTACTATGCTATCACTATATTGACTATATTGCTATTGACTATATTCCTTATGCTATACCCTACATCCCCATGACTACTGTGTAACAACCAATTTGTACTTCTTAAGGGTCGCCTTTTTCACCCTGCCCCCAACCCCGTCCCATCTATCACTCCAACAAATCTAGCACCAATATGACACCATACATGGGGTATTGTCACTTTGTGAAAGGTGAAAAGGATAACTATTGCATTGTTTTGTACACCTGAAACTAATACTAAAAATTTTTTAAAAAAAAGTCTATTTTGCCCGGTATAAGTACTGCTACCCCAGCTTTTTTTGTTTTTTTCATTTCCATTTTCATGAAATATCTTTTTCCATCTCTCTATTTTCCATCCTGTGTGTCTTTCAATCTGAAGTGAGTCTCTTGTAGACAGCATATGTAAGGGTCTTGTATCTTATCCATTCAGCCCTCACATATGTCTTTTGAGTGGAACATTTAATACATTTACATTGAAAGTAATTGTTGATAAATATGTAGCTATTGCCATTCTGTTACTCATAATTTTGATGGGGTTTTTTTTTTTCATCTTAAAGAACACCCTCTAACATTCCTTATAATACTGGTTTGGTGATGATGAACTCTTTTAGCTTTTTCTTGTCTGGGAGGCTCTTTATCTGCCCTTGGAGTCTAAATGATAGTTTTGCTAGGTAGAGTAACCTCTTATCAATCTGGGTAGAGTAATTTCATATATTACATTAATATAAATTAAAATTTAATATTTAATACATCCTTCTTTCCTCACAGTTGAGACAGCAGCTGTATTACAGCTACTTTGATAATTGCTCTAGTTTTCCATTTAGAAAACAATTCATCCTTCTCTGGGAATTTAAAAACTCCCAGGTGATCTCAATGTTGAGACATACAGACCTAGCCTTCTGACTGATTCTCAGAGAAACTCATTCCTTGGCTTCCTTTTCCTTTCTCTCCAGGGCTCACTGGGATGGTCTGGAAATCACCTTACTGTGGGGTTAGGACCTATTGCAAACATCAAGAGCAATGGAGCTCTATGTGAAAACAAGCTTTTATACCTTTCTAGTTTATTCCTACTCACCCTCAATGGTCCCTGAATAAACTTCACCCATAGATAAAATTCAAGGGAAGATAACTCTCATTTTGATAAAATACTGTCAAGCGTTATCATAAGCCATTAATTCATGTCAAAATAAGAAAGTAAATGTCAAGTACCCAGTCACCTACCATTTGAAGGCATCTTGTAAATGTTTTTAGGCTGCCATAAGTCTTCTAATATAAGACAAGTCCAGCCCTTTCCTTCCCTGTGTGAGATCTGGAACTAACGATGACATTTCTGATCTGCTTAGGCACCCTTTCTTCCATCTGGGACCTAAGAACTTGGACTTTCTAGAGATGAAACCACCATGGACAGCACAAGCTTAAAATCCCCACACTGGGACTTTTTTCTATCAATCCGGGAGTAATGGGCTTAATCAAGATATTGGGGGAAAAAAAGGTCACTTGATACTTCGTCTTTATTTCTGAGCTTTATTTTTTCCTTCACTTTCACCTTTATTCCCTGAAATCAGTATTGCCTAGAGAGTCTTCCCACCACAATTATGCTGCTTTCCCAGAAGCTCTGGAGCTGGCAGGCGAGAACCATCCCAGGCCACACCCAGGCCCCTGCATGCCATCATCCTTACTCACGGCTCCTGTGGGTTTTTCCAAGACAGAGAAGATTCAAAACACTCTCTGTGAGGCAAAATGGCCCCAGGAGGAGATTCGTGCTAACATAACAGAGTCTGACAAGGAGTACAGCTCATTTCGACCCCTCACCCATATCAGGATGAAAATGTGAGGAAAACTGCAAAGTACTCAATAGAAAAATCACACAACGTCATTCTTATGGATTTTGTACCCCTATTTCAGACAGGCTTGGGCAAATTCTACTAATTCTATTGCTAAATGACGACTCTGAAGGCATTTCCAGCAACTCGAGGGAGAAAGAAGACAGGGAGGGAGGAAGAGAAGAAGGATGAGAGAAAGAAACTTGAGGAGCCCTGGTGGGGCCACCCAAACTGTTGTGGGAAGCTGCTGCACTCACCTTATACATCTTTTGAAACTTCGTTCCTGTTGAGGTAGTTTGGCTGATGTTGGAGGGCACACAGTGAAGAAGAAAGAAGATATAGCTTCCTCCTGCAAGATGAAGTCAGCTTTGTTTTGCAATCCCGTGTAGAACAGCTCTTGTGCACAGAGGTGAGAAATACCCACCTGCTGGCTGAACTAGGGGATAGGAGTATGGCTGTGGTGATTGTCTAGGTATCAGGATTAATCAAGCAAAGCAGGCCCAAGGTTGTAAGTTTTTGGTGTTCAAAGAAAGTCTGGGGCTGGAAGCATGGATGGGCCTAAAACATTAAACCCAAGCAGCTTAGAGAGAGTAAAAAAACCAAGAGTTGGAAGAGGAGTGAGCAACTGGGTCTGGAATAGAATTAGGAGACAAGGCCTAGAAAAATCCCTGAGACAATGGCTTTGAAGAAGACATCACAATGACCCCACAGTGTGGGAAAAGCTGTAGGGCCCAGCTTGGATCAGGGAAGTGAATCACAGGTTTTATCGTCAGAGAATGAACACACCAGAAGAGGAGATAGCCGCAGAAACAGATAAATGTACACCATGTCATAGCCACAATCGTGGATGTAATCTCCAAAATGCTAAGGTGAAAGGGAGAGGAGCCTCACTGGGTCATGGAAAGTTTAGCAGAGGAGGACATGATTAAGCAGGGCTTAGAGTGATGCTGGTAGATAAGGATATGGGAAAGGTCAAGAGAATAGCATGTGTAAGGACATGGAGGTGTCCAACCACATGGTGTGTGGGGAGCCATAAAGAGTGGGATCGTTCTGCAGGGGAGGAAGGAAGGGTGAAGGTGAGACTCAGGACTGGAAAGGAGGACCTAAGGGCTGGCATAATGATGGAGGGCCTCAAAATCCATGCTAAGGAGTTGGGCTTGTTTTATTTTGCATTAAGGGGTGTGGAGCCACTGATGTGTATAACCAAGGTGGTGTGACTTCATCAGTTTTGAGTTTTTGAAGAATCAGTTCTTGGAGGGAATGGCTGTAGCATAGAAGATTCCTTTGGGCTACAAGAAGGAGAGGATGTGGCCAGTTAGAAAGCCACTGCAATGATTCAGGTCAACATTAGTAAGGCTGGAACCAAAGCAGTGGCAGGAAGTAGAGAACAGATCCAAGACATAATTAAGACTTGATCATGAATTAGGTATAAGAGGTGAGGTAAAGATAAGGTCAAAGATGACCAGCTCAGATGCCACTTGTTATCATCTCTCACACCTCTAACTTTCCATTGCACTTAACCTTTACATGTAAAACATGTGACCCACAAAGCCCTCCTCATCTGCAATCCCCCACTCACCTCTCCAAATTCATTTCCTACCACCCTCCCCTTTGCTCATTGTGCTTTGGCCACACTGGTCATGTCAAATACTCCAAGCATATTCATATTTTAGGACTTTTGCCTGTTCCACCTTTCTGTAATGCTTTTCATCTAGATATCCACATGTCTGCTACTCTGACTTCTTTCAGTCCTCTGACCAAATATCAATTTATCAGTGGAGAGTCCCCTAACCACTGTACTTGAAATAGAAACCAGTCCTCCCATATCATTTAAAAAAATATCCTTAACTCTGCTTGACTTTTTTACAGAGTACTTAATGATTCCCTCTTTCTGGAAAAGTTCTGACTCTTCTGTGGTAACTGGTAATCCTCAAATGTTAGTGGCTAAACATGGCAAAAATGTGTCTTGCTCATGCAACATGCCCACTGAAGGCCAACAGGGGACTTCCCTGGTGGTACTCACTCACTGTCTCAGAGTGATGAGGCATCATGGACATGTTTCTTCCACAAGTTTGTGCACTGGCTCTTAAAGGTCCTGCTGGCAAGTGACATATATAATCTCTATTCCTATGTCATTGGCCATAACAAGTCACATGACCACACCTAACATCAAAAGGGGAAGGGAGAGTGATGTCACCATGTGGCCAGCAGGCAGACAACCAGCACTATTTAGTGACTAGCACTAAGTTGGTGCTATAATAACAGACACATTGTATAGGTATTTCTTGGTTGTCAACCTCCAGAATTTGAGCTGCACAATAGCAAAGCAATGTCTTCAGTTTGTTTCCTGCAGTTTCTCTGATGTTTAGAACATGCTCGGTATGTAGTGAGCACTTAAACATTTGTTGAATGGTTGGACACAAGTCTAAGTTCTTCTAGACTGAAACGCCTTGAGGGCACAATCGATGCTCATTTATCTTTGTGTCTCCTTTGACTTCTGCAGAGTGTGTTGGACATACTAAACATTTATTAAGCATTTTCTCACTGAAAAAGGACCTATCTATGGCTTCAGGCCATGCTTTCTGTTTTTCAGAACTCAAAAATAAAATATTTTTCAGCTAAGAGAATCCTGGAAACAGAACGAGAAAATGAAGAGAAAGAAAGAAAGAGAGAGAGAGGACGGAAATCTTTAGACTAAGTATGGTGTGCTAGGCAATTCCAGAACTCTCAAAGATCACAGAGGTCAACTGAGTCCACATTTTAAAAAATAAATAATATTCATTACCTGCCTTTTATTCTAATCTACTCCCTCACCATCCAAAGCCTTCAACACAGAGTCTGCCATGCTTCTCTCTGATTGTGGTTGGAAAAAATTTTAAATTTAGAAAGTTGCATGGCTCCCTGAGCATAGATCCAATCAGCAGACAGTGACCCTTTCTAAAATATTACTATTCTTTTGTTTTGTTTTGTTTTGTTTTAAGATTTTTATTGGGGAATTGGGGCAATGGGAACAGTGCTGGGGAATTGGGGGAAGGGGAACAGACAAGTTGCTGTCGTTTTGTTCTTCAGTCTAGTTGTGGAGGACGTTGCTTCACTGGCCCAAGTTGGCACCATCATTGCGCTCTTCCCGGGCGAGGCAGATCAGTCCCTGGCTTCTGGGCTGCCGCTCACATCGGCTGCTGGCCGCTCACGCTGGCTGCTGGCTGCTGGCTACACACGGTAGCCCATGGCAACCCACTGCCACAGGGGCTGCAGCCTATGCCGTCGCCGGGGACTCACAGCAGCCCAGCTCCAGGTTGAGCTGTTGTTCAGCATCTTAGCTGTGGAGGGCAGTGTCACTGGCCCTCATATGTGGGATCTGAACCAGGGCCCTCTGGCGTCCCAAGCCAGTTCTTTAACCATCGCGCCACTTGGCCGGCCACTTACTATTCTTTTTATCTGTTGGTTTTGAATTTATCAATTAGTTAAAGAATCCTTTATAGTGGAAAACTCTGCAGTTGTGGCATTCCAGGGACAAGCCTTCGTGGGAGAGCAAACTAAACAAGTGACCATGAGGCACCTGAGGTTGTGGTTGAGAGCAAACTGATATGTGTGATGCAGGCAATTGACTCAGATTACAATTTGGCTCCTGGATATTTGGCGTCAACCCGTCTGAAAATTGGAATGAGTAGATGAACGAACATTCGGTTTTGTTCAGAAGGTGAGCATTCACACCTGTCCTGGCTTTCTAATTCATGAATAAAAATATTATAAACATATGTACAAAGGAACCTGTCTAGGCCAAGACATGAAGATCTTTGAGGCCTTTTCAAAAATGGAAATGATGACCATTGCCTCCTTCCTTCACTACCTTCACCTTCCTGGGTACAGGCATAGAAGTGAGTTCTGTGTTTGCAGAATAGCTGGGGTTTTGTGCTTGTTTTTGTTTGTTTTTAGTCTCCTAAAGAGAAAAAGAGCAATGTTTATGGGACAAAGAATAGTTCTGATGGAAACACATAACCTTGAAGTGAGCCCCAGAGAGACCCTGGTGAAGGGACTAGATTTGCATCTTAGCCCTGAGGACCTTAGCATCCGGGTACCTTGCTGCCGTGGTGCAGGCAGGTGGCACCAGACAGCTTCAGCAAGAATGGTTCCTTAGTGCTAGCAGGCTTCTTGGAAAAAAAAGGCAGGATTTCTGACAAGTGAAAATGAGTCTCAAGGCAAGGTCTCTTTCCCGAGCTAGAGGCTATGACTGGATTCTGGCACCCAATCTCTACCTGTGCTTTGGGATGCTGGGAATACCCACTTGCTTCTCCTGCCCCTTTAGGGCCATGTGACCAGGAAGCTAGAACAGTAATAAATATTCACGTGTCAGATACAATATCAAGATGTACGCATTACCTCATTTAATCTTCAGAGCAATACTGTGAGGTTATAAACTCATTTTTACAGGAAAGGAGCGATTAAGACACTTGCCCGCAGAATGGGAAGTGAATGGGAAGGTAGTTGAACCACCTTTGCCTGACTCCGGAGCAACACCATCCAAAACAAGGATAATAAAGGCCACATATGCAATTTTAAGATTTCTTGTAGCCACATTTAAAAAGTAAAAAGAAATGGGTGAAATTAATTTTAATAATATATTTTCTTCAACCCAACATATTAGATTATCATTTTATTGATAGATTATCAATTAGACTATCATCTAATCAATATAAGAATTATTAATGAATGCTTTACATTGCTTCATATGAAGTCTTCAAAGTCTGATGTGTATTTTACATTTGTAGAACATCTCAGTTTGTATCAGTCACATTCTATGTGATCAAAAGCCCTATGTGGCCCGTGACTACTGGGCTGTAGAGTGCCGAGCTGGAGTCTACCACTCCGTATAGTTTCTCAAATGCTCCAAACTGTGGGAGAGATTTGGAAGACTGGAAATGAACCCCCAATGTCACCCCTAGCACCCTTCAAGTGGAAGGAGGCCAGGGTGGGGCTGCCACTAGTACATTTGGTGAGTATATACAGATTCGAACAAAGTTCCCCTTCTGGGCAGACACGGCTCAGCACCAGGGCACATGGTTTGGCGAGCAAAGTGCTCCCTTGGTTTTAGTCTCACTTACCACCTCAGCTGGGTACCCTTATAAAGTGAACAACCTGCAGAGCCATACGTGGTGGCATGGCTTCTTTATTTTTCTTCAGTACACTCTCCCAACGTCTTCTGGCTCTTAGTGGCTAAAATTCATGTGTAGAGACAATTCTTCATCAAGCTTTTATATCCTGAGAAGTTAATTCTTTCCCTTCTCTTAATATTTACATTCTTCTAAACATTTCTAGTAGCAGGAAATGATTCTAGTTTGAAGAAAACAATGTGTCTCTCAACTGGTTGCTTGATGGGGCAAATAGAGTGTCACTAACGGAACTTAGAAACCCTGCAAAATGAAACTCTCGTCGCTTAGCTCTGTTAATTAAGTGACTGTGTTTCCTTATTGGCTGGAGAGTCCCTTAACCCGCCATAGAAACCCCAGAACCAATCTACTGAGATGAGCATGTTTTAGAGATGGACCAGATGGAAAGAGTCCGTGCTCCATCTGTTTATCATATAGATGTGGCCATTGTCCAGATCGCGTAAAATCATCAGGAGAGAAAAAAAACACAAGGCGGTGTGTTTTGAGGGTGAGCACAGCTCTTTGGACTATTTTTAAAGCACTGCCTGTTCCACGTGTGTGTTTGGTGTGTGTGTGTGTGTGTGTGTGTGTGTGTGTGTGTGTGTGTGTGTGTAAGAGACCCCTTCCATGTCTCTCTATATGTGAGTAGACCTGGGTTTGCACTTCTGGTCTGTCTCTTATTAGTTGTATCAGGGCAGGTTAATTAATTTTGCTACCCTTTAGTATCTCCATGTCACAGGGTTGGTGTAAGAATTCAGACAGGGCACTTAACATAGTGATCAGCAGATACTAAGTGATTGAAAAATGGCAGCTATTGTACTGGCAATAATAATTTCTTATAATTTTAATTTTTATTTATATTTCATGGCTTGCAAGACTTCAACTCTCTCACCGCATTTCTAACAATGAGCTAATGGATTCCCAGCACCCCTCAGACTCCAGACCTGGGGAAATACAAAGATAAGACAGTTAAGTTCGTGAACTCATCCTAGAAAAAGTGCTACATACCTTATTGCTGAATATCACTACAGTCACCTTCGAAGTACTCCCCTTGGGAAGCTATGCACCAATGCCAGCACCTAGTCCACCCTTCAAATCAATTTTGGAACTCTTTTTCTAGAATGGCCATCAGAGCTATCATCGTATTACCCTTGATGTCCTGAATATCATCAAAATGTCTTCCTTTCAATATTTCCCTTATCTTTAGATAAAGAAAGAAGTCACTGGGGACCAGATCAGGTGAGTAGGGAGGGTGTTCCAATATAGTTATTTGTTTACTGGCTAAAAACTCCCTCACAGACAGTGTCGTGTGAGCTGGTGCATTGTCGTGATGCAAGAGCCATGAATTGTTAGCAAAAAGTTCAGGTCGTCTGACTTTTTCACACAGCCTTTTCAGCAGTTCCAGTTGGTACAAATTCGTGATGAATAGTCCCTCTGATATCAAAAAAGGTTAGAAACATTGTTGCAACAAGTTTGCAAACTTAATGGTCAGACCTCGTAGTTCAAATATGTGCTCACTGTGATGGAGCCTTAAGAATAAATTCAAATATTCCAGCTGTAATTTTAATTCAGCAGTTATTCATGGAGTATTTACTTGGTTTGAGATCCTGAGCTGGGTAGAGTTGCAAAGATACTTGTACCAGGATCCCTCATTCAAGGTTCTTTCTAAAACGTGCACCAGGACTGTTACTTAAGACCTTTTCCCCCTAGACTCCCTCTACACAAATGCCTGTAGAGCAAAACAGTGCCTGGCTTGTTGTTGTACCTTCAGCATCTGGCCTCATGCCTGGCACATAGTAAGTGCTCAAAAAGATATTTCTGAATGAATAAAAGCAGTAGATGATGAATGCCAACAAGAGATATGTATATCAGTTCTAGATGTCTTACCCCAAGTCTTATCTCTAGCTGCATGGCCACCCATTCCCATACAGTCACACAATGGTATGCCCAGACACGTCAAGTTTACTACATTTCACAGCATATAATCACTCATCTTCACATGTGTTGTCACTACTCTCTGGATATCCTTTCTCCTTTGCCTGGTGAGCTCTTAACCATTCATGATGATCTGGTCAAGCACCATCTCCTCAGTGGAAACTCCCTTGACCTTTCAGAGTTAATCACACTCTTCTCAGCACTCTCTTGGTATTTGAACAAGGCTGACCCTAACATTTATGGGGTCCAGGCAAAAGCACAGATGGAGGCCTACATACCACATGTCCAAATGTTTAAGAAGTTACAAGTCAAGCTAATCAATGGTTGAATAAAATATGTTCTATTCTCCTCCCTTGTCAAACATACCACCATAATAATAGAATAAAAATTTTGAGAAAACATAATTTGCTAAATATTGAAGATGATCACATTTAATTTAACAATCATTATTAAACATTATTTAACTTATAGGCTAGAAATATTTGGATAAGTAATAAAATAACAAACATAATTCACATATTATCATATATTATTATGTACATTTTTATATAGTTATTCCATAAAATAGATTTTTCTTTACTTTAGCAAAGCCATTTATTATATTATAATGAAGATTTTCATTTAATTTGTGTTATATGGGCAATTATGATCTAAAGGATTAAATAAAATGTAGTTGTATTCAGTGAATACAAAGTAGAATATGGGCCGGCCAAGTGGCAAGTTGGTTAAGAGCTGGCTTGGGATGCCAAAGGGCCCCAGTTCGGATCCCACATATGAGGGCCAGTGACACTGCCCTTCACAGCTAAGATGCTGAACAACAGCTCAACCTGGAGCTGGGCTGCCGTGAGTCGCCAGCGACGGTGTAGGTTGCAGTCCCTGCTGCAGTCGGTTGCCATGGGCTACTGTGTGTAGCCAGCAGCTGCCGTGAGCGGCCATCCAGAAGCCAGTGACTGATGTGCCTCGCCCAGGAAGAGCGCAATGATGGTGCCAACTTGGGCCAGTGAAGCAACGTCCTCCACAACTGGACTGAAGAACAAAAGGACAGCAACTTGTCTGTTCCCCTTCCCCCAATTCTCCAATTAAAAAAATAAATTAATTAATTTAAAAAAATAATAAAAAAACAAAGTAGAATATACCTCTTGTGTATATTAGAGTGAATGTAAAAGCAAAAGCTTAAAATTATTTTTGTGTTTTCAGGAAAGTTATTTCTTTAATTTTTATTTTTTTGCAGTGTAATCTTTTTTTAGTTAAATTTATTGGGGTGACAATAGTTAGTAAAGTTACATAGGTTTCAAGTGTACAAGTCTGTAGCACATCATCTATATGTCACATTGTGTGCTCACCACCCAGAGTCAGTTCTTCCATCACCACATATTTGATCCTCTTTACCTAATTCTTCTACCGTCCTGCCTCCCTCCCCCCTTCCCCCTTAGCCTTTGGTAACTAATAAACTGTTGTCTGTGCCTATGAGGTTTTTATTTTTTAATTTGTTTTTCTTGTTTCTTTGTTGCTTTCAGTTTTATATCCCACATACGAGTGTGAGTGAAATCATATGGTTCTCAGCTTTTTCTGTCTGAATTATTTCTCTTAGCATAATAATCTCAATGTCCATCCATGTTGTCGCAAATGGCCGTATTTCATCTTTTCTTATAGCAGAGCAGTATTCCACATCTTGTTTAGTAGTATATACTGCATCTCCTTTATCCAATCATCTAACAACAACTTTGGTTGTTTCCATGTCTTGGCCACACTAAATAATGCTGCAATAAACATCGGAGTACCTATATCTTTATGGATAAATGTTTTCAGATTTTTTGGGTACATACCCAGGAGAGGGATTGCTGGGTCATATGGTAACTCTAGTCTTAATTTTTTGAGGAACCTCCACACTGCCTTCTATAGCGCCTGCACCAATCTGCATTCCCACCAACAGTGTATGAGGGTTCCTTTTTCTCCACAGCCTCTCCAACACTGTTATTATTTGTCTTGTTGATGACAGCCATTCTAAATGTTGTGAGGTGATATCTCATTGGGTTTTGATTTGCTTTTCCTTAATTGCTAGTGAAGTTGAGCATTTTTTCATATATCTGTTGGCCATTTGTATGTCTTCTTGAGGGACGTTTCAGTTCATGTCCTCTGACCATTTTTATTTTTATTTTTAAACATTTTTTTTTAAGCTGAGCCATCCTGCCACCTGTTGGCAGCTCAGCGGCTGCTCAGCTTGGGTGGGGCATCGAACCGCTGTTGCTCAGAGCTCAGACTCTTGAGCGAGCTCTTAACCAACTGAGCCACTTGGCCCGCCTTCCCTCTGCTTATTTTTAAATTGGATTGTTTGTCTTTGTCGTGGAGTTGTATGAGTTGCTTATATATATTTTGGGTATAGCCCCATATCAGAGGCGTTGTTTACAAATATCTTCTCCCATTTGATTGGTTGCCTCTTTGTTTTGTTGATGGTTACTTTTGCTGTGCAGAAGATTTTTAGTTTGATATAGTCCCATTCATTTATTTTTGCTTTTACTTCCCTTGCCTTTGAGGTGAAATTCATAAAATCCTCTTTGAACTCCAGGTCCACAAGTTTACTACCTTTGCTTTCTTCTATGTAGTTTATTGTTTCATGCCTTTAAAGTATTTAAAACTGTTTACAAAATTGAACGGCAAAATACACGATATTTAATGCATATCAAAAATTTAAATCTAAAAATAAAACTGATCCATCTCCAAAAAATGTTCATACCAATATATTGGTGCTAGGGTACCTATGAGGGGATGACTATAAATAAGAAAGTGCAGCTGATCACTTTACAGAGCCTCTGCAGGACTCTGTGAATTTGTCTCCTAATTTTCACATATTTAAATTTAATTGTTTTGAAAAGTTAAATATTATTAAATATTTTTATAAAAATAAAATTAATTGCAAAATCTGGTATTTACTGATCATCTAATTACTAATGTGAATAATCAGTCTTATACAGTAATGTGCCACATAACAACATTTTGGTCAACAATGGACCACATATAGAACAGTGGTCCCATAAGATTATAATGGAGCTGAAAAATTCCCCTTGCCTAGTGATGCTGTAGCCATAAAAACATCATAGTGCAATGCATTACTCATGTGTCTTGGTGATGCTAGTGTAAACAAACCTGCTGCAGTGCCAGTCATATAAAAGTATAACACATACAATTATGTATAGCACATAATACTTGATAATGATAATAAATGATATGTTACTGGTTTATGTATTCACCATACTATACTTTTCGTTGTTACTTTAGAGTGTACTCTTTCTACTTATAAAAAACTTTGCTGTAAAACAGTATGCTGTGTTATACTGGCAGCAGTCTCATATCTCGTGTTTACCATGATTCTTGATTGCATCGTTTTCTCTTGTGCTTGATTTAATCTCGTGTTGTTTTGTAAATTTAGTGTAGCGTAAGTGTACAGTGTTTATAAAGTCTACAACAGTGGACAGGAATGTCCTAGGCCTTCACATTCACTCCCCACTCACTCACCGACTCACCCAGAGCAACTTCAGGTCCTGCAAGCTCCATGCATGCTAAGTGCCCTATACAGGTGCACCATTTTTAATCTTTTATACCATATTTTTGCTGTAAATTTTCTTTGTTTAAGTATGTTTAGATACACAATTACCATTGTGTTACAATTTTCTACAGTATTCAGTACAGTAACATGTCATACAGGCTTGTAGCCTAGGAACAGTAGGCTGTACCATATAGCCTAGGTGTATAGAAGGCTGTACCATCTAGGTTTGTGTAAGTGCACTCTATGATGTTAGCACAATGACAAAATCACTCAATGATGCATTTCTCAGAACGTATCCCTATTGTTAAGCGGCACATGTCTTTATTTCATTCATTAGTTAGAACTAGGTCTATGTATATAAATGTAAAAGTAATGTGAATTTAGGGGCAGCCGGGGGGCTCAGTTGGTTAGAGCGTGTGCTCTGAACAATAAGGTTGCTGATTTGATCCCTGCATGGGCCACTTTGAGCTGCGCCCTCCCTAAAAAAAATAAATCAATCAATAAAAAAATAAAATAAAAGTAATGTGAATTTTTAAAATGTTGCCAATTGTCTTATTCAGAAGCCATATGCAACAGTTATAAATAATGAGCTAATTGGTGAGTATCTTCCAGGCCACAATTTGGAACATCAAGAGAAACAAGAAAATCAATGCTCAGTACTGTTGGGAAATGATGTTTATGCAAGAGGAAAGATGTGACAAGTTCATTTGTTTTTCTCTGTCACCTAAGTACTTCTGCTGTTCAAGTCCTCTTCTCACTCAAAGCAGCGTTTTATCTCCAGCACTGGCAAATGCGCAACCTATACGCATTGAGGGTAGTCATATGCTTATAGTTTAAGTATATGGGGCAAGAGATACAGAGAAGTGTTTCCCTGGGGGCCTGAAGGATGTTAGTCTTCAGAGTGATGTTTAGAATTACCAGACATGTGCAGGCACTGAGTGCCAGATCCCAAGTAACAGAGTTCATGAGCTATTGAATAAAACGTGTGTGTGTGTGTGTGTGTGTGTGTGTGTGTTGTGACATACTGCCATTATTCTTTACATATTGTCACCTAAATGAAACCCTTGCTTCCTCTAGCATGAAACCTTGAAATCATCGTGGACTCTTTTCTTTTTCTCACATCATATATCAAATGCATCTCTTAATCCTGTTGGCATTAACTTCAAAGATAATTCCTGAATCTAACTATATATCCAACTTCCTCTACCACCACTGTAGTCCAAGCCACTGTTATCTTTCATCTCTTGGTGCACTGTGCCTCCTAGCTCATCTGTTTCCTTTCTCCCTCTCCCCCGATGCCTCCTAATAATGTATCTTTAACAGTAGGCAGTCATCCTCTTAAAATATAAGGGGTATCATTTCAATTCTGTGTTCAAATTACTTCAATACCTTTCTGTCACATGTAGAATAAAATCTATAGTCTTTGCCATCGTCTACAAAACTGTCCCTGATTTGCCTCCTCTTTCTTCCTCTCCTACCATTTACTTGCTGGCTGGACTCCAGACACATGGGCATTCTACTGTCTGTCAAATACTCTCAGCACACACCACCCTGAAAGCCTTTGCGTTGTCATTCTCCATACCTGGAATACTACGCCAGAGAGTCAAAGGCTAGCTCTTCGATTTTGTTTCCTGCTGATCCTTTCTAAAAAAAGCAAACTTTATCCTCCTCTATCTCTTCACTTTCATATATTTTTATTTAGAAGAGTTATCAGTACATGATATAATATTACATACCTATTTTTTAATGCTATGTGTCTGTCGTCAAGATTTGTCGTTTCAGATTTAATCTATGTGGCCCAAAAGCCTGACTCACATTCCTGGCCCTGGAGATGGACTTTTACCCAGATTTGGCCATTTCTGGCCACAGTGATTGATTTGGGATTAGACAAATGAAACAAATAAGTATCTGCCTAGTACTGTTACTGAAACATTTTGGAAATAGAAGCTGATTTTTGTCGAGTTGCTAAATTGGAGCAATTAGTGTCCATTCTATCAATCTATGGGAGCGACTGCTTGAAAATAAAGACAACATAGAGGAAAATAGCACTAGGAGTAGGAAAGAGAGATTTAAAAAAATAATTTTGTTAAAAATATAGCTAACATAGAATATTATATTACTTTCAGGGGTACCCCATAGTTATTCAACATTTATATACCTAAAGAAGTGATCGCCATGATAAGGCCAGCAATCATCTGACACCATATTATGCTATCACAATATTGAGATTTTTTTTTTAATATATAGTTTGGTTTTTATATATAGCACTTGGTTTTTCAGTTCAATGATTCAATGAATTAATTTTTTCACTTAAGCCAATTTGATTTTCAGCCACGAAAAAATTCTGATGAATATTTTTATACTGCATTACTTCTATATTTGCTTCAACCTTCACATGTGGATGTAAGGGTAAATCAGATTTTACTGAAGGTTTGGTGCATCTACAGAGACTTGCCAAATGGAGTGTTGCAGTAATAATATGATATAATATATTAATATTGTGATAATACTATAGCAGAAAAATTATATTATATACTAAAACAATAATCTCAAATTGTACAAGAGCAATGACATTTCTCATAGTCTAAGGGAAACTAATCCGAGAAGTTGAGCAAGTCACAGGGTGTTTCCTAGTGCATTTTCCACACTCTTGTCCTTAGATATGTGCCTCCCTAAAAATGTGCTTCTTTCTAAATTCTCATGGGAGAAACTCCACCCACCTTTTGGGAAACGCTCCCAGGGCTGAGAGTGGAGTGAGGGAGAGTGGCGGCGAGAGGAGGCTTCCATAGACCAATGCGAGGTGGCCTCCGGCATTCTAAGTGCCACAGAGTAGTCCAACGTGGACATGCCTACTGCAAACCCAAACTACTTTTTAGGTCTTCCTCTTAGGGTGAGATGCAGTCACTCTGTCCAGCAAGTGTGTCTTCTTGTCCAACTGTTGACTGTTGGATCACACACAAACAAACACCAATGATTCTCAAAGGCCATGTTATCCAAGCCTATAAGAAAGAAATGTTTTCCTAAACGTCCCTCCAGAGACTTGCAGAGTAGTATTTGCTCTTTTCCTTGATCTTACCGCTAAGTTTTATCATAAAGTATATTGTCTTAGACATGATGGGAATATGAGGTGTTAGTAGGTGCCATAACGTATAGTTGCTGATTCAGTTTTCAGCCCAGAAATCATTGTCCTCGCTAGTGATCTAGTCTGAGGGAGGTGACATGGGGAGTTGTCTACAGAGGGGACAGCTTCATTCTTTTAGTTACAATATCTTTCTTCCCACTGGGTCAGGGCTCCTTGAAAAATCCTGTTTCTCGACCAGAGTAGATAGTTAATAAGTAGGTGTTGAATTAACAAACGAAGATTGCCATGGTTATATTTATGGATTTATCCCTCATGAGTTTGGTAATGGACTTGGTTTATATACATTACTAAACAGAAGTTGATTTGGAGTCTTTATTTTTTAGGCAAACTCTTGGTTCTCTAGAAGCTACCGATTAAGATAAAAATATCTGAGAAGGAAAATAAATTAGTCCTTAAGCATCTATTAAAATGGAATCAGTTCCCATATTGGCCAGAAGAGGGCAGGGTCCCTGTGGGAATGTGACAGAATAGATGTATTTTGATACTACGGAAAGGTTTCACAGCATATGGCTTGCCCAGGGAAGGTGGGAGTAAGTGACAAAGATGTCTGAATGGGGACAAGAGAAGAAATAATATCCAGAAGGTGGTAGGATAGGAAAGCTTTAAAAATTTGGGTTACTTTATCCAAATTCATCATTTATTTGTCAACAACTTATTTTTTTTCATCAAAATTATTGAGTGCCTGCTATGTGTCAGGCACTGTGCCTGGGACTAGTGATACAGAAAGATGAACAACAATAGACATGGTCTCTGTCGCAGGGAGCTTGTAGGCTAGTGACGGTCACAGAAATTAAACAAGTACATGTATAATTATAGATTTTGATAAGAACTATGGAAGGAAAAACCAGGATGTTATGAGAACTACTTTAAGTCAGGGGAGCTCTCTCTGGTAATTTGAAATCTTACCATGTGGAAAGTTTGGAGAAATGTGTTCCAGGCAGAAGGAATAGTTTGCATGAAGGTCGTGATGTCGGAAGAAGATTGGGATGATTAAGGAATTAAAAGAAGTCCAATGTGGCTGCACAATTTTCCAGAAACACTGAGAGGGACAGTGGCAAGAGGTAGATTGGAGAGGTTGGGGAGAATCATGTAGGATCTTTTAAGCCATGCTGCAGAGTTTGGATTTTCTTGTATGAGCAATGGGGAGCCATTAAAGGGTTTTAAGCGGAGGAATGATGACGTCTCATTCATGTTTTAAAGGATCACTCTGACTGCAGTGTGGAGAATGAATTGGAGGGGCCCTGGGGGACACTGGGATATTAGGAGGCTGTGACAGTAGTTCAGGGAAGAGATGAAGATAGCCTGGACTAGAGTGGTAATGAAAGGTGGAGAGAATTGGATAAATTAGAGATGCATTTGAAGATAGACTTGACAAAACTTGGTAATTGGAGGTTGAGGCGAGGTGTCAAATGCTTTTTGACTAGTTTCTATCATGAGCAATTGTGGAACGCCAGGGAGAGGCAGGCTGGGCATATGAGAATGTAGGGTGGGGCGTAGAAAATCAAGAATTCAGTGTGAGACATGTGAAGTTTGAAATCCCTGCGAGACATCCAAATGGAGATATTCTGGACTGGAGCTCTGAAAGAAGAGCTAAGTGAGAGACACAAACCTGAATTATCCACATATACAAACAGCTTCTGAAGCCATGAACGTGGATGATGCTAGAGCGGCAAGGAGAAGAGAGAGGAATGAGAAGATGTCCCAGCACTAAACCCTGAGAAACTATAGCAAAGGCAGGAATCACAATCCTCTCATGGTCAGGCTTTTGTGGGTAAATGGGAAGAAAGGCTTTCAGAAATCAGACAAGTTAGTGGTCATATGGTCTTTCTTCTGGTAATGTACTCTTCTATACCAGTGACAATTGACCACAAACTCAGTGGCTTAAAACAACACGAATTTATTCTCTTGAGTTTCTGGATGTCAGAGTCCAAAGTAGGTCTCACTGGGCTAAAATGAAGGCATTTGGCAAGGCTGCATTCCTTTGGAAGGCTTGGGGGACAATCTGTTTCCTTGCATTTTTCTAGTTTTTAGAGGCCGCACACATTTCTTGGCTTGACCTGCTTAAATCCTCAGAGCCAGCAAATGACAGGTCAAGTCTTTCTCATGCTGCATCACTTTGACAATGACTCTTGTCTCTCCCTCTTTTATTTTTAAAGACCCCCTGTGACTTCATTAGGCCCTCCTGGATAATCAAGGCTACTCTCCCCATTTCAAGATCTGCTGAGTAGCAACCTTAATTCCATCTGCAACGTTAATCCCCCTAGCCACGAAACATTATACATTCACAGGTTCATGAGATTAGGGTTATTATTCTGCCTACCAAGCTTGATGAGCTTTGTTCATTCCCCTTTGGAAAAGTGTAAAAGAGTGTACACTACTCAACTCCTAGGAGGAAGTCCTCTCTGATAATCCAAAAGGGCGGCATTGACAAAAGCGATTTACTGATGTGTCTATGTATGTTTATGCACTCATATCTACATTTAAGCAATACACCCAATTGGATAAGGAAGAGAAACAACTAGCAAAGTTATTGGTTAGGGACTTGTTTACACTTTCCTTGTCAACTAGAATAGCTGTTTGTTTTAACAGGGAACCTTAGGCTGTTATCATAACTAATGCCTCTGTCTTAGTCTATTTGGGCTGCTATCACATCATACCACAGACTGGGGAGTTTATAAACAATAGAAATTTATTTCTCACAATTATGGAAGTTGGGAAGACCAAGATCAAGGCACCCACAGATTCGTTGTGTCTAGTGAGAGCCTGTTTCCTGGTTCATAGGTGGCTGTCTTCTCACTATGAACTCACATGGTGCAGGAGGTGAAGGAACTTTCTGAGATCTCTTTTATAAGGGCACCAATCCATTCCTGAGGGCTCCACCTTCATGACCTAATCACCCCAAAAGGCCCCAACTCCAAATATCATTACATTGGGGGTTCACATTTCAACATATGACTTTTGGGAGAACACAAACATTTAGTCTGTAACAGTCTCTTAGTAAAACATAATGTCATTTTACACTTATTAGGATGGTAAAAAAGAAACCAAACCAAACAAAAAAAACCCCCCGAGCACTAACTGCTTGTAGAATCAGAGCAACTAGAACGTCCATGCTTTGCTGGTGGGAATGTCAATGGTGTAGCCTCTCCAGCAAACAGTCTGACAGTTTGTCAGAAGGTTAAACATAGAACAACCCTACTTCTAGGCATTTACTCAGGAGAACTAAAAACATGAAACCTGTATATGAATGTTTACAATGGCTTTATTTGTCATCATCAAAATCTGGAAACAACTCAAGTATCCCTTACCTGGGGGATGGATAAACAAATGGTGGTACATTCACGTAAAAGACTAATACTCAGGAATAAATTAAAAAAAAAAGTGCCACTGATAAATGCAAAAAACATGCATGAATTTCTAAAGTGCTATGCTAAGGGAAGGAAGCAAAACTCAAAAGGTTACATACGGTATGCCATTTTGTGACATTCTGAAAAAGATGAAGTTATATATAGGGAAAATATTATAGATCAGCAGTTACCAAACACTGAGGGTGAGGAAAGGAGTTGACTACAAAGTGACATAGGGGCAGTTTTTGGGTAATGGGACTGTCCTACATCTTAAGTGTGGTGATGGTTACACGTATGTAGATGTTTGTCAAAACTCACAAAACTACACTAGAAAGGGTAAATTTTTACTCTGTGAAAATTATATATCAGTTTTTTTTTCTAAATATGCACAAATTCTACAGGTCTTTTTGTTCCAAGGAACATCCCATTCTAGGTCTATATTTTTTATACAGTGTTAATTTTTCTACTGTTACCTTAAAAGATAATTAAATGAATCTGTGCCCCATTTAGCTAATAAAATAAAGGTTCTTTACAAGAGCTCTCTAAGTAACATCTGTTGTGATACATCATAGGAAGAACAATGCACCAGTGAGTCAGGAAATCAGGGTTCTGATACCAGATAGTCACTGATCAGTTTTGTGCTTTTAGACCAAGTTATTAAGTTTTCTAGGACGTAGCTTACCCTCTCTGTAAAATGGGAAAAAGGCCTGACTAAACCTACTTCAGCATTATGAATATCAAAAGCCAAATGAAAAGTGTACATTGAAGTGCTTGTCAAAATTAAAAGTTCCCTTTCACTATAAAGTATTATTATCCTTTTTCTAATCCTAATTACTTACTGTTTAATGATCACTGGCTCTGCTGGACAGTGAGGTAAGCACTGCACATGCAGTAACTTATAATTATCACAACAATCATTTGTGATGGTACCAGTGTTACAGCAACTCTGATTTACAGAGAAGAAAATTGAAGTTTGCGAAGGTTACAAAAGATGTGCCCCAGTCACCTCATGCTAATGTGAGGTAAAGTGGAGACAATTTAGTGCTGCCTCTACTAAATTCTTTCTGTTGTAGCCAGTGATTTTTCTAAAATATAAATCTCATTCCATCAGTCTCTGCTCAACTCATTCAGTGGTTCTCCATAGATCATAGAAGAAACTTCAAACATCTCAACTTTGCTTACATGGCCCTTCAGGATCTGGCTCTGTGTTTTGTTTTTTTCTTTAGCTGAGCCATCCTGCCACCTGTTGGCAGCTCAGCGTCTGCTCAGCTCGGGCTGGACTCGAACCGCTGTTGCTCAGAACTCAAACTCTTGAGCGAGCTCTTAACCAACTGAGCCACTCGGCCGGCCCAGGCTCCGTTTTTTAAAATTTGTCTCCAGTGTCCTTCTGTGATCATTTCCTAAAACAAACCTGCACTCTAGTCCTTCTTACAGGTCTTAAAATATGCTATGCCCTTTCACCTTGAAACATAATGTATAGGACTTTATGTCTTTGAGATTGATAATATTTCCTGAGTTTACATATTTTAACTCCAAAAGAATGGAATGATGGAAAAGAGATTACACCCATAAACACACATACATATCGTATACACACATATATACATACATATATGCATACGTAATATATATTTAGGATAAACATATAAAATGCATGTATATATAATAAAAATGATAACAATCAATAAATGCTTTTAAAAGTTGTACATGGCTACCTGATTACAAAAGGCAAATCAGTCAATATATTAATTTCTTCTTTTTCCCTAGACCCCATCAGAATCATAGTAAGGGCATTTAAAATGTATAGATCCATGAGGACATAAATAATGGGTTTGGAGTCAATGGCAAATAAGATATTCCCACACATTTCTGCAATACAGAGTTAGCACATTTAGCAGAGCAGAAGAAGCTGCCTCTGTGATCTCACACAAAAGGGGATAGAGCCAAAAGAAATCAGATTTGCGCAGAGGAATCCTGGAAAGACTTAGATTCTGGAATGCCAGGTAGAGCAGCGGATGGTATTTAGGCTTAGGGCTGACAATAGGGAGATTACATGGGCCAGTTGACTGCCATCCATTTCTTAAAAATAAGAGAATGTCAGCAGCCTGGTTTCTGTCCTGAGCCTAATGGTCAGAGGTGACTTCCCAGGAGACCTCAAGAGTCTCAGAAAAAAGACCTCCACATACCTGTTGTATGAAAAGTTAAAAAGATAAAATCAAGGGAAAATCTCCCAGAGAACAGAACAAAAAGATAAAGACAGAAAAAACTATTTAAAATATTCAGACAGCCTAGAGGATTAAACCAGCAGGATCAACATATAACAGGGATCCCAAAAGCTGGAATAGAGACAATGAAGGTAAAGAAAGTATCAAAGAAACCACATAAGAACATTTTCCAAGATCAGAGTCTATTCAAATAATCAGCTTCTCAGTGAAGCATTTTCTGACCAACTTGTTTAAACTGTAGCCCCTCCGCGGAGCTCTCCTCGTCCTCGCTCGCTACTTCATTTTTGCTCCATTGAACTCACAGCCCACCTGACATGCTATGTATTTCATTTGCTTAACGTCTCTCTTCAACGTTAGAATGAAAGGTCCCTGTAGGCAAGGAATTTTTCTCAGTTTGGTTCACAGTGGCATCCCCAGGGTCTAGGTGATGCTTGGCACAGTAGGTATTCAAAAATTATTTGCCAAGTGAATGAATAAGTGAATGATGCAAGAGATCTAACTCCTTGTCTGCCATGGAAATACGTCAGTTGGTAATGCCTCAAACTGGTTCATCAATAAGAACCTACATTGGCCTATGATTTAGAAATAGGAGGCAACCACCTGAAGGAACAACTGAGAGAGTTAAAGGTGCTTAGCTGCACCTGAGGAATAGAATGGGAGAATGGGAATGGCAGGAGGCAAGAGACTCCTGGTTTTCATTGTAAGTTTTTGCGAACGATTTGCTTTTTTCACCATGTGCCTGTACTGTTTATTTTTTTTTTAAAAAAGAGTGTATATGTCTTAGAAAACATTTTGTATTTATTTACTGTAAACATGTCATATCAACAATAATAGCTAACATTTATTGAGCACTTATTATACGCCAGGCATTGTGCTAAGATTTACATGGATTATTGCAGAATGTATTCCATATCTGTTGTCATTTTGTAAGGATTAAAAACATCTGGGTTTAACCTAAAACTAGAAAAAAAAGAACCCTCAATCCCAAAATATAAATATTTAGTAACCTAAACTCAATTGAATAAATTCTGCTTCTCAACCCTCATAACAAAGATATGAATTTGATATGCCTTCTCATGTCCTTAAAATGCAAGAAGAAAAAAAGCATCATACGATAATTTTTTAAAATAAAGGTTTTATTTACTAGGGAGTCCTCATACTGCAAAGGCGCTTGTCAACAGGATTTGCTGCAATGGGAACTGAAGAAAGTGAAGGGAAAACTGTGTATAAGCTCTTTTGAAAACATCTGTCAGTGTCATCTGTTTGCTTTCCCACCACCCTTCTTTCCATTTCACATTTTTCTTTCAGTCTGTTCATCTGAAGTGTAAGTGACCTTTGTTTCAGGAAATTTTTGAGATTTTCACAACGTGAAATGGCTTCTGGTCATTTGGGGGCCTCTGCTCTGATCAGCTTCCTCCTGTCTGGGCCTAGGTTTTCTGCTGCGATGTCATCCACCAGTTGATCAGGGATCCACAGAGACAGTCACCACTGCAAATCATTCTTCAGACTTTCCAGAGGTAAAATTTAAACAATTGATACTTGTTTTAGCAAAGTGCTTTTGTTTAGATGCTCCTGGTGTTTAGACTGTGCTGTGGATCTGTTGGGAGCAGCCAGCCTCTCCCTCTCTTTTGTTTTTGCTTGGCTAACCTTCTTCCCATGTCTCAGGCTTAGAGGTACCCTCCCTGGAGGGGCTTTTCTCGACAATGATACCACCTACATGGGCACCCTGCACCTCCCTCAGCTCCCAGAGCATCCCTCAGACACTTCACTTCATACCCTGTATTATTACTGCCACTGATTTTCAGTCTCTTCTGTTGGACCTTATGCTCCATGGGCACAGAGTCAGAACTATTTGTCTTGCCAGCTCCAGTACATGGCACATGGCAGGTGCTCAGTAAACATTTGTTGGTTGAATGAATACATGAATGAAAGCAACTGTCAACGTACAGTTCCACTTTAGTTTGCATACTGAGTATGCACACATACTGAGTACATGTGAAAATTAACAACCAAAACAATGGCACAGCTGTGCTTAACAATTACTGTATCAAAGGCTAATGAGTTAAAAAACATTGGCTCAAATCCAGAAGTTAAAGGAAAAAGAGATAGAGAGAAGGCGGTGCATATTTCCTGTGTTCCATAGGAAACGAATATTTCCTAAGCTCTTTTCCTCCAGCAATTTGCTAAGTAAATTGAAAATGCACCATATAATTTTATAGCCCCATGAAAGAAGAAAATAAAATGCTTTCAAAATGGTTTGTGCCACATGCTATAACCTAGCCTCTTATTTATGGCTTGACAAATAGGTGAGGGAAAGTTGTTATATTTTCCTCTTTCTTTGGAGCCTTTGAATAATAGTCAACAAAGACCACATTGAAAACTCAATTTGCCTTATCACTCATGAGATCAGGTTCTGGGTTATGTGAAGCGAAATGTTTTCAGTACATCCCCCTCCCCTACCTGTCTTCCCAACACTCTAGAAGCATCACAGTTACCTCATGCTTTTCCCATTGCTCTTCACTGGCCCAGAGCTAAGGTGCGCTGAATGCACTCACAAATGATATGAAAAAGGTGAAAGAGAAGTTTAAAGGTGGTTTGAAAATTTTAATCTAAGGCTAGTTGAAAGGTGATTGTTTAAGGAGGGTGTGGTCCTTCTGTGATGATGGAGAAGTTGGAAAAGATTTCATTTTTTAGTTCAAGTTATGTGACAGGCCAAGGAATAACAAATCACGCAGACAAAAATTCCTTGAAACTATCTTATGGACCTACAAGAGGCTAGTTAAAAGAAACAGAATTATTCTATGTTGATGGCTTATGTGTTTTAATCATGCAATGTGAGATTTTCAGTTTAGGTAGCTGAGGGGAAATGGATAAATCAGGATGCTATTAATAATAATTGTAGGAGAATTTTTATTGACATATAAGATTAGACTCTGGCTCAATGTCTATTTTCACATGGCAGTTGTTCTTTAGTAAGGAAAGTACTTCTTTTAAATAGAATGTGTCTTTTGTTCTAATGGCGTTCCAGAGACATATTTAGTTAAACGATGAAAAAGTTTTGGTCACAAATCTAAAGCACATTATCCATTATGACCAGAATAATAGCCATATTTTCTTTCACCTTTCCATGTGCGATATGTTCTGTTTCGTTTACTTCTTTACTAGCTCTCTATGTTGTTTACTAGCCCTGGCTAGAATTATGTTATTAGTATTACTTATACTTAATTATGAATGACTGTTTTTATATTATCTTAAATTTAAGAAAAGACATATCTCCCACATATATTTAACATAAGGTATATATGTGTATTTACATATATATACATACACATATATATGGAGATATAAATGTAGATATATTATAGATAGAGATAGAGATAGATATAATCTGCAGTGACTGAAAATAGACAAGCTTTCTCATGAAACTCCACTGCTGACTATGGGGTTGCTATTTTGCAATTTGTTAGTTTCAAACTCCAGTAAGTTCTATTATCATCAGTCCAAAGAAGTTCCTTGTTTCTCTAACCTGGAAATATAATAGGAAGCTGTGCGCATGTGAGATATGGAAGAGCCAGGAAAGATTCCCCCCATCCAGTACTGTTTCCTTTCCAGGCTCCTAGTCCAAATTCTCACCTCTTGGAACTAATTCTTTTGTGTTTAGGCTTTGTGGGCATGTTAATATCACAGAATCCTAGAAGTTTAAACCTAGAAGGAATAGTAAACATCTAATTCAATCACCACCCTCAGCCTGTAGGTAAGGAAAGTGAAACTCCAAGCTTTGTCCAAGGCCTCATTCTTTGAGAGCTGTAGAACCAAAATTAGAATCAGGGCCTTCCAAAGGTCAGTTCTGCTGTTTTTCACTGTGTTCATTCATTTATTCACTCTTTATGGCAGAGTCAGGATACTTCCAGGGGAAAGTGAGAAACCCCAACTCTGACACACTTCAAGAAGAGAACAAACTTTATTAGCCTTTAGGCACAATTAGGATCCAGTGGCTCAAATGTTTTCAACGCTTGCTCTGTCTCCAGTGTTGTCTCTGCTTTCCTCTGTGCTGGCTTCATTCTCAGGCATGCTCATCCCATTCTGTGGCCGCAGGCCTTCCTCCTCACCACCCCTCCCTCAGAAGTTACAGGAATGCATCCTACTGGTTTTAATTCTACTGGAGTGAGGAAGGCTCCCTTTCCTAGTTAGTCACATTAAAAGGCTGACATTATGGGCCGGCCGAGTGGCGCGATGGTTAAGAACTCGCTTGGGATGCCAGAGGGCCCCGGTTCGGATCCCACATATGAGGGCCAGTGACACTGCCCTCCACACCTAAGATGCTGAACAACAGCTCAAACTGGAGCTGGGCTGCAGTGAGTCGCTGGCGACAGCGTAGGCTGCAGCCCCTGTGGCAGTGGGTTGCCATGGGCTACCATATGTAGCCAGCAGCCAGCGTGAGTGGCCAGCAGCCTCCGTTAGCGCCTGTCCAGAAGCCGGCGACTGATCTGCCTCACCCGGGAAGAGCACAATGATGGTGCCAACTTGGGCCAGTGAAGCAACGTCCTCCACAACTATACTGAAGAACAAAAACGACAGCAACTTGTCTGTTCCCCTTCCCCCAATTCCCCAGTGTTGTTCCCATTCCCCCAATTCCCCAATAAAAATCTTAAAAAAAAAAAAAAGGCTGACATTAAATCTCATGTGTTTGCCTTGGGTTAGGTGCTTGTGCTTAAACCAATCAGAGGATCAGGATATATCAGCAGACATGTGCTAAGTCACATACCCTCCCCTGCCACCAGGGAGTGGATAGCGGCCGCAGCTGAACCTCATGGGCTGAGAGGAAGGAGAGAAATTTTCTTAAAAAAATAAATAAAATAACATAAAAATTGAGCACTGTTACCAGAGGAAGGTAAAATAGATACTGAGCTATTTAAAATAACCACTGTCTGCTTCAAGTGCTTACTATATCTGAGACATTGTGCTGTTTGTCTGCGTAGCATCTATTGTTAATTCATTTATTTATCAGATGTGTTTTCCAAAATGAACATGCTAGCAGCAAGCTGGGGTAGAGGAGAGATTATGTTGGATGTGTTGAGGGTGTGATGGGTTAGTGACAGGGAGTGCTTTGGAGTATAGAGCCCTGGGCAGCAGAGGGACAGCAGCCCTAAATGAAGGTCAGTGGGCTGTCGCAAGATGAGAGCGATCTGGAGATAAGGCCACAGGAGAGTCTGCCAAAGAGACTCTATCTGCTCAGCCCAGGGGAGACTGGTCATTCATTCATTTATTGAAACACTTTTGGAGGTGCTACTGTGGCCAGCTACGGTGCCAAGTGCTAGGAGTACAAAGGTGGCAAGACAGATCCTTTCCTCATGGTCACAGGAGATGTGGAGGGGGACACATGACACAAAGTGACAATTGCAGTAATTGCTACCAGGGAGAAGTCCAGAGTGTGACAAGAGAATATACACTAGAGGAGCTGGCTGTGTGGAGGTGAGGACGTGGCAGTGAGAAAGTCAGAGAACATACCTTGGAGGGTGGGACATTTAAACGGAGACTTGAAGAATGGGGAGGAGGTTTGCTATGGTGGAAGAGAGCTTTAGATTTGTGACCAGATTTGTGATTATAGAAAGATCATCTTTACTTTGGGTACAGAAAGAATTGGAGTGAGACTACACAGATGGAGGGTAGAAGAGGTGATAAAGGCTTAGATTATTGTGATGGCAACCGCGATGGAGAGAAAGCAGCCACATTCAGAAGGTACTTGAGGGCCGGCTGAATAGCGCGTTGGTTAGGAGTTGGCTTGGGATGCCAGCTCTGAGAAGCAGAGCCCGGTTCGGATCCTACATGAGGGCCAGTGACACTTACTGCTAAGGTGATGAACAACAGCTCGACCTGGAGCTGGGCTGCTGTGAGTCACCGGCAACGGTGTAGGCTGCTGTGAGGCTGCAGTTGGCTGCTGTAAAGCTACCGTGAGTGGCTCGCAGCCAGCGTGAGCAGACATCCAGTGGCCAGCGACTGATTGCCTCAGCCAGGAAGAGTGCAATGATCACAATACCAACGTGGGCCAGTGAAGCGACATCCTCCACAACTAGACTGAAGAACATAAAGGACAGCAACTTATCTGTTCCCCTTCCCCGATTCCCCAACGCTGCTTCCTCCCCCAATTCCCCAATAAAAGCTTAAAAAAAAAAAGTACTTGAATTTCTCACTGTTGTAAAGATGGCTTCTGCAATAGTTGGACAGGCGGTACAATAGACCTGTGGATTTGTGGAAGTTTCACATTTTCATTAGCTGGTTGAATTGTAGGTTTTATTTTCCATGACAGTATTAAATAGGCTGGGGATTAGGCTGAACATAATTTTTTTATTGCTAAGGGTCTCCCATTGTAATAAATAATGACCATATATCAGCCTGCCGAGTGCTTGATTTAAGAGTACAAGGCCACAGGGAACTTTGCTGAGCCTACAGATTCGGTGACTGAACTGAAGACAAAGAAAGGAGACTTTAAACTCTGGTGGCCCTGTAGAATGTTCTGGGTCCTACCACCAGCTTGCTTGCTGCAGTTTTGATAATCCCTTAAATCTGTTAGAGCTCATATTCTTCTGAAACGTACTGTTGGGTTGATAATTGGGATGAGTAGCCAGGTTCAGATGCTCTGCAATGTGACGGAAGGATTCCAGTTGATGGGGGTCGAAGGCTCTGAGGCTGAATGTGCTGGTATTACTGTGGACCCCTGAAAAACCAGCTTTGCAAAATCAAATTTGAGCCTGGGAAGCTAGAATTAATTATGCCAGGGATGTACAGCCAAGAGAAGGTTTATATCGAGCAGCAATGGCATAGGATACTCTACAGGTGTACATTAGCAGAGGTAAGAGAGTGGAACTGGAGTCGGGGGACCTGAGGTGACATTATGGCTCTACCGTTTACTAGCTCTGTCCCCCCATGCCAGTCACTCACACTCTCTGAGCTTCAGTTAACCCACCTGTAAAGTAAATATAATAATATTAATAATACCTGCTAATAATATATATATTATATGTTAATAATATATAATAATGCCCAGCACGGTGCTGAAGATGAAAAGAAATGAAATTGGTGAAAGTGCTTTGCAAACAAAAATGAGGATGCAATAGGAGTTGTCATTATTTACTCCAGACAAGATAGGCTAAATTGTGCCATGGGAAGAAACAACAACGTCTTAGTGCTTTAAAACGAGGTTTCTTTTTTGGCCCTATGAAGTCCCCTGCCATATCGGCACCTCTCAGGGTATTTGCCTTCAATTCACGTTGATGATAAAACATGTGGCTTTATGGAGACTTGCTCACACTGACCTCACCTCACTGTCTGATTATTTGGTGAGTGCTGCTGGCTGTACCATTGTGACCCACAGCTGCTGTCTTTCCCCCTCTCCTGTGTCCATATTCCCTTCTGCAAGCATACTTGGAGTTGACACTGGGACATCACCCATTTTACGTTTCACGTGGGGCTGGCCCTTCCCCCACCACTTAGAGAAGTCCCCCGTTCTTGACCGGCTCTGGGGATAGAGATATGACCTACACCTGGCTAGTGTTTTCCTTTCCCTGGCCAGAATCACTGGTGGAACGAGTGGGCTGTGATCCAGGCAGGCCCAACAATACCGGATCCTCAGATTTTGTTGGAAATGTTGAAGAAAAATTTTCTTTCCACAGAGGTTTTGAGGCCAAAAGGGTGGGTGTCTGGGACTTCCGGCAGCTATCTTGCCACCACTGGAGGGGCAGCTGTCAGAGAGTGACCTTAAGAAACAGAACAGCAGAACTGAGGACAATACCAAGTCAGACTCCTGGACACAGGCTTTGGGTTCCTGGACCAAATCATGCCTGAAGATCCAATGTCCTGGACTTCTTGGCTGGATCAGCTCATTAATGTGGTTTTTAGTTTGCTTGTTTTGAGTAAGCCATTTCTTCCTGTGGCTGAAGGGGCCCTGGCTGATTCAGCCTTTCATCTCCAATAAAAGTGTCGCCAGCCTGGTCAAGGACATGCCAGTGCGGGTGAAGACAGGCATGCAGCCCCTCATCCCATCCCAGGTCTGATCAGTCATTGAGGAAAATGGAAGACATGAGAAATCTGCTTGTTTACTCTCCTTTTCTCTTTCATAATAGATATGTACTAAGTGGTCCGTTATTCTTTTGTCCAAGGAGACTAACGTCTGTAGGTTACCAAAGAGAAACCTAAGCGGATATAGGGTTCAGTGGAAGAGGACTGGGCAGAAAACAACGAGGGGGCCTAAGGCTTGCTGATGAGATGAGGTGCAAAGACCAACTGCAGAAGTGCGTTTAGTTCAGCTACATTAAGCAGGCGGGCTATAGGCGGAGGCTGGAACCTGAAGGAATAAGAGGAGTTGGGTGCTGAGCCATCAGGAGGAAGACTACCAAGAAGCTCCACACTCTGGGCCGGCTGAGTGGCGTGTTGATTAAGAGCTGGCTTGGGATTGCCAGAGGGCCCCGGTTCGGATCCCACATATGAGGGCCAGTGACACTGCCCTCTACAGCTAAGATGCTGAACAACAGCTCAACCTGGAGCTGGGCTGCCGTGAGTCGCCGGCGACGGCCTAGGCTGTAGCCCCTGTGGCAGTGGGTTGCCATGGACTACCGTGTGTAGCCAGCAGCCAGCGTGAGCGGCCAGCAGCCACTGTGAGCAGCCATCCAGAAGCTGGCGACTGATCTGCCTCACCTGGGAAGAGCGCAATGATGATGCCAACTTGGGCCAGTGAAGCAACGTCCTCCACAACTAGACTGAAGAACAAGAGGACAGCAACTTGTCTGTTCCCCTTCCCCCAATTCCCCAGCACTGTTCCCTTCCCCCAACTCACCAATAAAAATCTTTAAAAAAAAAAGAAGCTCCACACTCTAACACTGTGATACTTGCATCCAAGGCCACAGTCAGGCCCCTAGAGCAACCTGGGCTGAGGGCTGGACTGAGTGGCGGGAAGTGAGCATCCTCACGAGCAAATAAAGCTGCGGAGCATCGGGGACCCCTACACTGTCACTGTAATGGAAGCAATTTGCATTTTGTTGATTTCTCAGGGGTAACTCCCTTTAGTAACCAATTCCACTGAGATGAAACATTGCAAACCATAATGGGAAAAAGAAGTCTATACAGATATTAATGCTTTTCATGCATGGAATGTACACTCAAAATGGGGTTTGAGGGGTGACCGGTTAGCTCAGCTGGTTAGAGCGTGGTGCTGACAACACCAAGGTTGCCAGTTCGATTCCCGCATGGGCCACTGTGAGCTGCGTGCCCCCCCCCACCCCCCAAAAGAGTCAACTTTTGTAGCATGAAAGCAGAGTGTAACCAATGACCATGGCTGGTTCTCAATAAAATAAAAGAGATTCAAAGAAAAGAGGGGTTTGAAACGCTCATACCTTTGACCATGATCTGTGGATATCTCCATGTGGCAAAGATCAAATAATGACAGAAACTAGAGGAAAAAGTTATTTTAAGCCCATCCTGCCCACTCAGAGGCCGGATAACAGAAATAATCACTAACATTATATAGCACCTTCTACTTGGCTGAAAAGTCAAGTGCTTTTTAGCATTTCACATGTATTGACATATTTAATCCTCACAACAACACTTTTAGGTAGATGCTTTATTTTTATTTAAAAATGACAAAAATTGATCTCAGAAAGGTTATGTGATTTGCCCAAGGTCCTCAGCTAGTTAGTGGCAGAGCCGGGATTCAAACCCAGGCAGTCTGGTTTCAGAGTTCCCACCTTTCGCCACACCATCATATGGCACATTGGGGCGTCTTGTCCAGGGTCCCTACACACTGAAGAGTAACTGCTCAAGGATGACCTTACCGAACTCTAAGAATTACACTTGTTCAATCAAAAGTCATCATATGTAAGTAAAACTTGATAAGAAGTGCATTCATTCTGCCCTCTTCTCCACTCTTGTTTCAGTTCTCTGAAGTTTCATTCACTAGTCTACAGTCTGAGTTTGCATCGTGTCTCATTGCCTGGAATGTTACTCTTAGGTCTGTGTTTATTACTGCCCATACGCCTGAACCACTTACCATTCCTGAATTCGACACCAGAGTCGAGTACCCTAGCCCTGTTGAAAAACAGCCCCCGTCCCCTCATATGAAATGCTACATTGGCAGAGACTCATGGTCCGTGCAGCCCCAGGATCCCTCGGTGACGGTGATGCTCAAGTCTTTTTGTGAGAGGGCCTGCAGCTCGTCCCAGGTATTGGCAGAGTTCAGGATGATGCCTCCAACCACTTTCAGGGAAACTCAGCAAGGTTATATTCACACAGCTCTCCATTGGGTCCAGCGCCCTCATGAGAAGTTTTGGCTCTTTGTGGGCAGGGATGAAGTCTCATCGACCTTTACTGCCCTAAACAATATCCTGTACATACTAGAGGCCCCACTGTTATTTGAACTTAGGTTTAAACCTAAAAGATTTCTTCACATAATTTCATAAATATACTGCTTTCACTTATTGTGTGAAAGCAATAGGTTTTCTAAAAGGAAAAAAAACAAAAAACGAATTCAGAGACCATTTAGTGAGTGTCAACTCCGAAATATGGTAAAAATTTTATCTTAGTCATCAACTTACCCTCTTTTGGACATAATATATCCTTTTTTATTCTTTCTTTTTCAAGCCAAAGGTTCTCTCTTGGTTTATTTTCAGGAAGTAATTTCTTCTTATGTGCTTTTCTATATTAATAAAAATGAACAGACTAAATATGGGTTATATTAAATACATCTGGCCTGTCTCCCTCTTGGTAGGCTGAACTAATGATACACCCCAGCAGGAAATGGTTTTCCCTCCTCTGAATTCTTGAAACTTGTTGCCTAAACAATTTACTCCATTCTTTTCGCATGCTGCTTGTATTTCTCTACTTGCATAATTTTCTCCAAGGAGGTAATATTTTGAAGGGCCTCTTGGTCTGGTGCTTACCACAAGGTCAGGCACTCACAAAATGTTGGCTGTGAAAATAAATGAAGAAGTGAAATAATAAACTGGACAATAGATTTCCAGACAAAAAATTTTTAATATGGGCAAGTCCTTCTTAAGAAGCTAAACGAAGAAGAGTTTTCACAGTGACAACAGTGGCAGCACAAACCAGGTTTCAGCTTTTAAAAAGTTAAAAAAAAATTCCTGGATTTATTAATAATCAAAAATTGAGGTGTAAAGATGATCTTGACCTTGGTGGAAGAATTCTGACTCTGCGTATGGTGTTTACAAAAGACTCCTACTAGGTAGAAACGTTGTGCTTTTCATTTCTTATACTTTTCACCAAACTTTTGGATCTCTTTGCAAGTGTTACTTGAAAGATAACTGGTCTATCATGTCACTTCCATTACAGACTTTATCGATACCAGCCTTAAGTAGAAAGTCTCTAGTTTTAAACTACAGACTGTCCTTCCTGTATACTCCTGCTAAGGTTGTCTTTGTAGAATTAAATGTCAGACCATGCAAGGTGAATTTAGGGTAGTTGGTTTAATACATATGATGCTTTAAAGCTTTATGTCAGTGAGTGTAAAGGTCTGGGTGCACAATACGTGGGTAGAGCAACAAAATGACGTGTGAATGTTTCTCTCCTTGACCTGTTTTGACCCAACAGTATTATTTAACGGAGTTATGACAAAGAGTAGGAATCAAAACACATGGGGATCACAGAGGCTGTTATGTTTATTGTGCAGAACAGACAGTGATAATCCACTAGAGAAATATTTTCCATAAGCAAGCGATTCAAAGTACAATCATAGACAGCAACTCTACATGAAGAACAAAGAATAAAGTTAGAAGACACTCAAAGGAACAGGGAGAAAGTCAACTGCGGTTAAACGTCTTGATACTTTCTTTTCTCCCGCAAACATGCAGAAATGGTAAAATGTCCAGTCTTACTTAGCCGAGACCAACAACAGCAAAGAACAGTCCTATAAAATTTATCTCCCACAAAAATAAACTATATATATAAAAATTTTATGATGTTCTTACTGTTCCATTGGCCACAAGCTTTTTTTTTTTTTTTTCAGTATGAAAAATGAGGTATACTGGGACTTAAGAGGTAGTAGTGTGTTTTGATTGTACAACGTAGAGGAAATAAAAGGTAACTTCGTCAGAGATGGAAATTGCTTGGTGCTCCAAGTTTGGCCAACATGAGCAACTGTGTCAGTTTTAGAGGCTGGCCAATGAGGTTTCAAAAAGGCCCAACCAACGATATGGAATGGGATTTCGATTTTTATGAGCCACTGCGTATTTGCTTGTTTAACGCACAGTTAACAGTAACATGGAGTTTTAATTCTCTCCATAGCTCCTTGGTGATTCACAACAGTGAGCAATCTGCCAGTCTCAGAGAGGGATGTGGCCTTGGAAGCTACCTCCCTGAAGTGGCTGGAAGAGAGATGGTTTTGAGTTTCATTTGGCTTCAGAATGAAAAGCCACACTGACACAGCCCTCATGAGAAACTACCTCCTGGCCCAGTTGATAATACCATGTTAAAAAGTCAGCACACTCACTAGGAGAGAAAGAAATAAAAACTCTACATAAGAAGCGCTTAAAATAAATCTGGTTGAGACATATTACAAAAATCACATTTGTGTAAAATACATGAAAATCTTTGTCAAGCATTTTCTCATATTCAACTAATCTTAAAAACACATATTTCTGATTGCATCGTGCAAAAGCTGAGCTTGTTGCATCTCACCTACAAAGCTTCAAGTTTCTTTGAAGGTTGGCTTTACTTAATTTATCTATTTGCAAAAGGATGTAAAAATGTGTTCCTTTCTAGCAAAAACATCTTTTACAAAAATAGTTTTGAGTAGGGATAGCTGCAGTTTGA
Source organism: Hipposideros armiger (assembly GCF_001890085.2). Taxonomy (NCBI): domain Eukaryota; kingdom Metazoa; phylum Chordata; class Mammalia; order Chiroptera; family Hipposideridae; genus Hipposideros; species Hipposideros armiger. The sequence continues at coordinate 1,925,284 of NW_017731401.1, read as the reverse complement.
GCTATTTCAAACGTTGACAAAAATGAATGCTGCAAGTAACAAGTTCATTCCTTTTGAAATCTGGAGGTAGGTCTTTGCAAGTCAATTAGTCCATTCCTTAAACAATTCATCTGAGGTACAGACTTGGAGGGTAATATTTAAACATTACAGTCAAATTTTGTGTGATGTGTAGTGCGATTGAGGAAAATGACCCTTAAGAACCTAGGAGCGACTTGGTTAAAAAAAAATATTCAAGTTAATGTAGAAATCTAGCAGAGAAGCTGAAACAAGTATTTGTAAAATTTTAATTAAAAAAACATAGAAAAATACATAGCCATGCTGAAACACAGTAAGGAGACTGCTTCTTAAACTGTAATTAAGTGTACAAAAGGAACCGCAGATGATTAGCATCACCTACCCATTAAGTATTTTTCTTGCATTGCTTGTGTATAGCAGCATGTAATAAGTACTAGACTGTAAATTCATTGTAACATTCAGAGGTAGTATTGAGTAGTGGGGATATATTGCATCTCTGGCTAAAAGTGCAGTTTGAATGAAGAGATGGTGAACTGAAGCCAAAGTAAAGAACCTCAGTCAGCCATCCTATGTCAAAACGTATTACTTGAAGTAACACATAGCTTAATTTGAGGTAAGTGGTATTTAGGTCTTTCACGGAAACTGATACACAATGGAGAGAGAGAGAGAGAGAGAGAGAGAGAGAGAGAGAGAGAGAGAGA
>NW_017731401.1:1831300-1924523 GCF_001890085.2 Hipposideros armiger | reverse complement strand
GAGAGAGAGAGAGAGAGAGAGAGAGAGAGAGAGAGAGAGAGAGAGAGGGAGAGAGAGAGGAGGGACTGCTTTTTTTGTTTTTTAAATTGTAGTATTAACTAGAGCAAAAAAAATTTAGATTTCGCTCCTCCTACCTCATTATTCAGGTGAGTTCATCATGCATTATTCTTGTACCTTTTCATTAAATTACAAAGAAGATAATTTTACTTGTCTAGGTTCCTTAAATGCTCTGAGGCTGACAAGTGCGATTTATTGCTAAATGGCGTTTTGGCTCTGTAGGAAGTAGATTTTCTACTCGGATGAATGTTTTCCTGAAAACGAGTGGACGAGTAAATTTATGACTCCTACTGATCTGTGTGAGATTCATAAATATGAGTTGGCAACACCTGTGTGCTTACTTCCCTTTTTGAAAAATGAACATAACCTTTTCTCATCTGTTAGCTGAATGAAAGGATACATCAGCATTTCGTCTCGCTTAGAAATAAGAGTTAAAAAAAAATCATCAAGTAAGTGTCTACAAGGTTATACAAAGAAGAGAGAAGTAGTATCTAGTCCTATCTTTGGTGTCCTAAACAGAAGCTTCACTACAGCACGCGGGTGGGGTGGTGTTCGAGGCGTACACAGTGTCACACACTGCGCCTTTCCAAAGTGAATGCCCGACGTCACGAGGGTGACACGTTTCTGGTTTGTGTGCAGTGCAGTGATTGACTAAACCTGATTCAGAGTTTTTTTTTTTCTTCACCCACCCACTCTTGCTTATCAGAATCAACAAACTATTAGTAGGTTAAGAAAAAAGAAAACAGTAATTTAAAGTTGCATTGTTAAACTGTGTCCCCTGTGTTTACAGCAGTTTTTCACTAAACCTGGGACTGTGAAGGGATTACAAAGAAGGTGATTAATATAGTCCTTTTTAAGGTTATGTGATTTCTCCCCCCCACCCCATCCCAGATGAAAGTGGAAAGACCATGGCAACAGAGAGTAAGTGGTCACTGCAGTGTCTTCTCCCTTCAAAAGATCCAACTGCTGCTGAGGTAGAAATCAAACGTTGGCGCCTCCTAATCCTCTTCCGCAGACTCTTGTGAAGATGTCTCTTCGGTCTCCTCCTGGAACACACAAAGGGCACAACCATTAGGCTGTGGGCTGTTCCTACACACAGTTCAGAGATGCCCTGTTTCCACAGCACATGATGCTGGATTCAAGAGAGGAAGTGGATGATTGGCAAGCCCCTCATTCCCAGGGCTTCTTCACCTGTAATTAAGAATCAAGGTATTGCTTTTTTTCCCCCAGAGTGGTCATTAGCCACTGTTGACTTAAGGTTTGATATTATGGCGGCTGGTCAGCAAATTCAACTGTTTGCAGTACAGAGAATGTCAGGCCACTGTAAGCTTACTCACCAATGAAAGTAAAAAAAAAAGAGAAATGGGTACATTTCTTCCAACAGCATGCTAGTCGTCATCTGTGTTGGAAACCCAGCGTACAAGTAAGAAAAATAAAGTTAAGGAGGTCCTTTCTTAAGGCATAAATAAATGCATCCTCCAGGTATTGGTAATAATAGCTGGTACTTTTATGCTACTTACGAGATGCTTTTAGGGACTATCTGTTATTATTCCCATTTTACAGATGAGAACATCAAGGCACAGCAAGTAATATACCCAATGTTACAGGGCAAGTAGGGCCAGGATCTGGGCTGAGACAGACAGGTGCCACAATCTATGTGACTATGACGCTGGTGCCACCATGCAGAGGCAGCATGAGGTCAGACGTGAGCCTGAGAGGGCTGCAGGAGCTGACTGCTACCTTCTTCTCCAAATCGATTTCGTGGTTCTTGTATTTATTAAAGCAAATTTTAAGACAATGACCGAAGTTTGGCATAACTGCTCAATCTCAATGTTCAATCCACATCGAGCAAACATTTAATACTGTGCTGGCCAAGCAGAGAAAATCTAATATACATGTTTTTGCAGGGCCTCCTCTTCATATAAATCTAATTCCTCCTCTTTTCCTTTTTCTGATTCCTTGTGGTTCTGGAATTCGTTGGAGTTTCTAAAAGCTGGCTTGAGCCACCCAGTTCTCTTTCCTTTTGCTTATTTTACAAATGTGCAGTACCTTTCAGGACATGGGTGGTAAAGCGGAGACAATAAACATTTCTGATAAAAGCGTCCTTAGTGAGAGGATGATTTTTATCAAATGCTGCACATTGTCTCATAAGACGGCATGTGAAAAAGATCTGGGAGAAGAGGTAAACATTTACTCCGGCAGCAAACGGAGCCCCTTTAAGAATGGCCAGCTTAAAACAGCTTATAACAGTCTTCATACTTTAATAGATTTGATTTTCCACATGGCTTCATTTTGTCTGGGTGGCTAACTGACACAATTTATACCTCTCTTCCTTTCCCAGGTCACTACAGTACACCATTCAGTAACGCATGCCTTAAAGCTTGCCTGCATTATATGACCAAACTTCCATTCATTAGTGTTTGAAACACTTCAGCTGTGAAGGAGGTCCTAAATGCTAACATGTGTGACGCTTTTGCATAAAAGCAGCAAACAGGAGGGAAAAAAAGCCCATATGAACGAACACTCACACCCTCACATGAATGCACACGCGCACGCATACACACACACACACACACACACACTCACTCACTCACACACTCTACCCTGGGCTTTAATCACAGGCCACTGCTTACTGCAAACTTTTTGCAAAAGGTTTCAAACATTCTCTTCCCCCAAACTGAGGGAGCTGTAAATCCTGGGAATAAACATAAATACAAATGAATGGATTACAGCTCAAAAAATATAACCACGGCAGCATCAAGTCATGAGATTTCACACCGGTTTTGTTTAGTCTGCTTTGGGTTATGTGGGAAATGTGGAACGTATGAAGCTGCTACCTCCACTCTACTCCCAGCCCCCAAACTTCAGGCTTCACACATTTAAGCAGCAGGTTTATACCTCTTGATAGGCAACAGGCCATGACCCTGAGATTCTCTGTGGAGCTCTGGCCACAAAGGAGGATGTAGCTTGATCAAAGCCACGGACAGACGAAATAGAGACAAGCCAAGGTCAGCTGCCCTTTGCCCTTGTCTTTTCACTTAATATTTAAATTCCAGAAAGTCACTAAGCTGTTCAGCAGATACACTCTTCATCCGTCCCCAAATGACTCATTTCTCATTACAACATGAGGTGTGGACTTTGGTTACTGCTCTGAAACAGACCACGGCATAAAATCCAGCAGGTCTATTTTATTCCTCCTTCTCCTGGTTAAAAAAATTAATAGAACTCAAGTTAAGCTGGAAACCCTCCTGGATGTAGCTGTAATTATTCCACTTCAACTGCTCAGTTTTTCTGTACTATCTAGAAACCAAAGTACTTACAAATCCGGAAAGAAATAGAATTTTCAGGCCATGAACTTACAGAGACCTTGTAGTAGATGAAATGTGATCAGCTTTTCAAAACATTCCCAGAACCTTTGCTTGATTTGCGCCCTTGAAGCTCCCGATATGTAAGTGGTTTATTCAAACCCCTTCGATACAACAACTCAGCTGAAAATGACGGTCCCTCATGTTATTTTCTTTACTTAACAGTTCTTAACACAACCACGAATAATTGTTTTATTTATTTAGTTTTTAAATATTTAAATTTGTTATATTCAATGATTGTGATTTTTAAAAAAGATTTTTATTATAATGTAGCTAACATAGTGTTATATTAGTTTCAGGTGTACATCATAGTTATTCAACATTTATATACCTAGAGAAGTGGTCCATCTGACACTGTACCACGCTATCACAATATTATTGACTATATTCCCTATGCTGTACATTACATACCCATGACTTACTTGTTTTATACCTGGAAATTTGAATCTCTTATTCCTATATACCTTTTTGCCCCCTTTTTAACATTCTGAATTACAGATGACATTCAATATTATTTCATATATTAATTTCAGGTGTACAGCATAGTGGTTAGATATTTGCATAATTAAAAAAGAGATCCCCCTGACTAGTCTAGCACCCACCTGGCACTATACATATAATATGACCATATTATTGACTATATTCGCTATGCTTTACTTTACATCCCCATGACTATTTTGCAACTACCAATTTGTACTTCTTAATTCCGTCACCTTTTTCACCCTATTCTCTTGTATCACCCTGATAAATCTAGTACCCATCTGACACCATGCATATTATTACAATATTATTGACTATTTTCCATATGCTATATCCTACACCACCATGACTACTGTGCAACAACCAATTTGTACTTCTTAATGTATTCCCCTTTTTCACCCATCCTCAACCCCCCTCCCATCTGGCAACCATCAAAATGTTCTCTGTATCTATGAGTTTGTTTCTGTTTTGTGTGTTTACTTTGTTCTTTAGATTCCACTTATAAGTGAAATCATATGACATTTGTCTTTCTCTGTCTGACTTACTACACTTAGCACAGTACCCTCTAGGTCTATCCATGTTATTGCAGATGGCAAAATTTTATTCTTTTTTATGGCTGAGTAATAGTCTGTTGTATATATGTACCACCTCTTCTTTATCCGTGCATCCATTCAGGGACACCCAGGCTGCCTTCATATCTTGGCCATTGTAAACAATGCTGCAGTGAACATATAGATGCACATACCCCCTCAAAGTAGCATTTTGGGTTTCTTCAAATACCTAGAAGTGGGGTTACTGAGTCCTTCTTTGTCTCTTGTAGCCTTTGTTTTAAAGTCTATTTTGTCTGGTACAAGTATTGTTACCCCAGCTTTTATAATTGTTTGTTTTCATTTTCATGAAATATCTTTTTCCATGACTTTATTTTCAGTCCGTGTGTGTCTTTCAATCTGAATTCTCTTGTAGGCAGCTTATGTATGGGTCTTATTTTGTTATCCATTCAGCCACACTATAGCTTTTGACTGGAGCATTTAATCCAGCTACATTTAAAGTAATTGTTGTATATATGTAGTTATTGCCATTTTATTTATTTATTTTTTCATCTTAAAAAAGTCCCTCTAAGATTCCTTGTAATACTGGTTTGATACTGAAGAACTCCGTTAGCTTTTTCTTGTCTGGGAAGCTCTTTATCTCTCCTTTGATTCTAAATGATAGCTTTGCTGGGTAGAGTAACCTTGGTTGTAGTTCCTTACTTTTCATCACTTTAAATATTTCCTGCCAATCTCTTTTGGCCTGTGAAGCTTCTGCTGAGAAATCAGCTGACAGTCTTATAGGTAGGTAACTAAGTGCTTTTCTCTTACTGCTTTTAAGAGTCTTTGTCTTTAACCTTTGGCATTTTAATTATGGTGTGTCTTGGTGTGGGCCTCTTTGGGTTTATCTTGTTTGGGACTTTGTGCTTCCTGGGTTTGAATATACATTTCCTTCACCAGGTTAGGGAAGTTCTCTGTCATTATTTCTTCAAATAGGTTTTCAATTCCTTGCTTTCTCTCTTCTCATTCAACCCCTATGATGAGAATGTTGGTATGCTTGATGTTTGCCCACAGGCCCCTTAAGCTGTCCTCATTTTTGTCTTTTTTTTTAATTCTTTTTTCTTTATGCTGTTCTGTTTGGGTATTTTCTGCTACCTTATCTTCTAAATCGCTGATGGAATCCTCTGCATCCTCTAATCTACTATTTATCCTCTGTAATGTATTCTTCATTTCAGTTATTGTAATCTTTATTTCTGACTGGTTCTTTTTATGTTTTCTATCTCCATGTTTATGTTTCCTATCTCATTGTTGAAGTTCTCCTGAGATCATTGAGCATCTGTATATCTAGTGTTTGGAACTCTTTGTCTGGTAGCTTGTCTCTATTTTGTTTAGTTCTTTTTCTGGAGCTTTGTTCTGTTCTTTTATTTGGAACATGTTTCTTTTTTCCCCAATTTTGGCTGCCTCCCTGTGTTTGTTTCTATGTATTAGGTAGGGCTGCTGTGTCACCCGGTCTTAGTAGAATGGCCTTATGTATTATGTAGTAGGTGTCCTGTGGGGCCCAGTGGTGCAGTCTCCCTGGCCATCAGAGCCAGGCGCTCCAGGTGTGTCCCTTGTGTGTGCCCTCCTGTTGTAGTTGAGCCTTGGTTGCTGTTTGCACATCCATGGGAGGAACTGACCATAAGGCTCATTGGTTGTGAGGACTGGCCATGACTACAGTGGAGGGGTTGTGGTGCAGGGGTTGACCCTATGGAGCAAGATTCACTATAGTAGGGCTCTTGTGCCTGCCTAGTCTGCTCTTTGGGTGTGTCATCCTTGGAGGCGGCTGAGTGATGCTCTGGCTCAGTCCAAAGCTGGCCATCAGGTGTGCCAGTCCCAGGTCTCCTGGGAGGAGACCCTCTGCATGCCAAGTTCAGTCACAGCCTATGCCCTGCCCAGGGCCACATGGCATGATCCACAGAGCAATATGCAGATGGTGCTTGGAGGTGCCTCAAGAGGCCAAGCTGTGAACCAAGGGCAGCTGTCACTAGTGCTGAGATTAGGGCTGCTCAGCCAGAAGTATGGCACATGCCAAAATGAGATGCTGCTTGTTTGGGTTTTGTGAACCTGTGGGAGATTTTAGGGCAGTCTGCAGCATGAGCCATGGCAGGCTGTTTGTATGGAAAAGCCACTGGAAGCAGCTTGGGTGGGCCTGAAAGTTGGGTGGGATGGAGTCTCAGGGAATCACCAAGGCGGGGCTTAAGGAGGATGTTAGCCAGGTTGATGGAGACTCAGATATGGCGCCTGCCTTTGTCTGCATACAGGGAATGGAGAAGGCCCAATAAAGAAACAATGGTTTCCACCAGCTCCTCCTGTTGGAGAAAGCTGCCTCTCCATCCCTCGCCCTATAGACAACTCAGTTCCTTCCCATATGTCCTTAGTGCCTTTCAAGCAACTGCCCCAGTGCTGGAGCTCAGAGCAAGTGAGTCCATCAGTGAGTAAGTCCATGCATGGACCCTTTAAGAAGAATGCCTGAGAGTGCAGCCGCCCTGACTCACTCAGCCACAATCTCTGCTGGTTTTCACAGCTCGGAGTTATAAGGGCATCTCTCCCTGGTACTGAAACCCTGAGTTGGGGAGCCGGGAGTGGAACTGGGACCCCTTGCTTCTCCCAGGGGAACCTTTGGAGGCTAGATACACCTCCTGATTTTTAATGGTCACACGCAGGTGTGGGACCAATCCGTTCCACATCTCTGCACCTCCTACCAGTCAAGGTGGCTTCTTCTGTGTGTCTTTAGTTGTAGGGCTTTGGTTCAGCTAGACTTCAGGTGATTCTCAATGATGGCTGTTCTGTAGTTTAGTTATAATTTTGATGTGGTTGTGAGAAGAGGTAAGCACACCGTGTTTGCCTACTCAGCCATCTGGATCAGTCACCCGAACAGTTGTTTTATTAAGGTATCTTTCCATTGATCTTGAAATTCTTCTACTAGGAGCTGTCAGTCAATACTGGGTACACAACTAGGATGTCAGAGGGCAGGAGCCTCACTTCATTCAACTTTTGACGGTAATGTGGCTCTCATATGCTCATAATGATGATTATCTCAAACATCTAGTTAGTGTTGAGCTCTCTCTTCTTTGCGTAACACTGGCTACCCTCCAAAGGACAGTATGGCTGCCAAGTGGATGATCATTGGTGAGGTGTGTGGCACTTCTCACCTGTTGTCGGCTCTCACCTTTCCAGTGACTTGGCCTTTTGCTACATGTGATGAAAGCGTTACACGTAAAAAGAAGAAAAATCCTCCCTGGTAGGGATGAAGATAAAGTTGGAAACCCACCTTCAGCTGCTCTAAGTGTCCTGGCTATCCAGATCTCATGGAAGGCTCTCCTGTGGTGCAAAGAGTGGGCAGGAGCTGGTGACACAGGAAATAAGGACCTGGCTCTGATGTCCCCAAGGAATCTTATTTCCATAGTAGAGTAGTTGCTAGGGATCTCTGAGGCTCAGTCCTCTTTACTAACTTAGAGGACACTGTCACTTACTGTAGACAATAGCTTGCACTTGGGATATTTATTTAAATTGCATCATATTTGCCACATATGGCCAAAGGACCTCTGAGCTTGTGTATCTCCACAAAAGCAGCTTTGAGGCAATAAGGAGATGGAAATACTGTAGCCAGGAATTTACACATTTCATTAGGGCCTAGTAGGCATGGTGGGAAGGCCGAACAGCAGCAACAGCCGCAGTCTGGTCAAGAAGGCTTACTCTTGGAAAAGGGCTTCTGGAATGTAGGATAAAACGACTTTTCGAAGTGCAAGTGCACTGTGACATTTTTATGAGCACCAGCCACTAAGGACTCTAAACACTGAACAGCTCCCAGCTATTCACACAGTTATTTTACAAAGGCAACTGAGGCTGCACCATACCGGGGTGAAACATGCAAATTGTTTTGGCAGAAAATTGATGAGAGGGAAAGGAAAATGGGCAGAGTTGGAGAACTATACTTTTATTATGACTCTTGGAAAATTACACTAATTTTGCCTTAGTTTTTCTTTTGTGACTGAAAAAAAGAAGGAATTTAATAAATGTAACTCTTTCCTGGCTTTGGCTAAGCTTGGAGAGACCTCACTACAACCTAGAAATATGGTTTGCACATATCTCCATTCTTTTAATTTGGTTCAACAGAATGCATGTGGCATATACCTTTGGGTATACTTCCACTAATTGACTCAAAATGAGCAAGAAGACAGCCCAGTACCCATCCCTATCCCTTAATGCTTGATGGAATTTTGAAATGTCTTAAGAGTTTAATCATAGATCTTACCATACAGACATGGGTAAGGGTGTGTGCTGGAGAACAGTGCAGTATTTAATGCAAGCGCTGAAGCTCTGGGTTTAATTTTCAGATGCAGACTAAACAGCCGGTCTGCAGTGGAAGAAAGGCCAGTAAATTCTAAGTAGAATCAAGAAATGGAAATATTCTCCCTGCAAACTTGAGGAGTTGTGTCACCACGATGCCCCTCTTTGTGTGTAGCAAGGAATGTAAAATCACATGAGTGCGTGTTGGCTTTAAGAAGTCCTTCTTCTTTCCCCCTTGATTGCAAAGAATTCTGCAACTCTTTTATTACAGGCTAGAAATACATTTGTAATTTAAGTTATCTTGACAATAAAGTTAACAAATAGCTGGTCATCTAGAAAGAGTAGTTATGGTTTTATGACATGCTCTTTTTGTCATCTTCATATATTTAATTCTTTATGGAACTGGTGTGACACATTTAAGAGTTTTTCACATTTGTGACTATTTTGAGCCAGTCCCGTTGGAAGAGAAATAATGGGCTCTCCTCCTCAGCAATGATGAGAAACCAACTGCAGTTCCATCTACAGATAAGCAACATGCAAGACCACAAAGTTGAGTTTTTCTATTTCTCTGTCAGCTTTTTTTAACTTAAAATGCATTGGGACTGTTTAACTTAATGGAAAGTGATTATTTCCTCCAACTAGGAAAAGTTTATATCAGGTTAAAAAAAATGTTAAATGGAACATATATAAACCATAAAATCTGCCAAGTGCAAGGGATTCTTGTGGAAATGCTAGAAGGGAAGTATGGTTTTCAAAAGGAGACTTAAGAAGTTGGGATGTTTATGGCATTTGTTCCTGATTTTTTTCTTTATTTGAACTTTATGCATGTAAAAATATACAATCATCAGGATTACCTTGCCTGTGTTACCATCAAATTAATAAAGTCAGTTTTAAGGTCTTAATGGGGGATGTTTAAAGTAAAGAAGGCAGATCCTAGATGTCACTGGCCACAAGCACCAGCCCTGGCATGAATGGGTTGTCTATTGGTGCCTTATTCCCATTCTGTGAAAGCCATAATGATAACACCCATCTAGCTGCCCAGCAAGGTGTGAGGGAAAGATGTGACAACCCAAAGGGAAAGCTTTGAAAAAAAAAACAAAGTAAAAATCCTGTAAGACGATAGTGTGGAACTGTGATTATTAATTACCATTATTCATTCTGTTTATTTCATTAACTGTGATTCAATGATAGATTGTTGAGAAAGAAAAAAAAAACGGTTAAACAATGCTTCCAAAAGAAAACAAAATAAGACCTCTTTAGGTTTCTAAAATGCACTCCTGTTTGTCTCGTTTGTGCCCTCGATCAGAGTTCCATCACTGAAAATATGGCAAACAGAGGTTATATCTATCCCTAGGATGCTACACACTTCTTTCCTGGGATGAAGGGCTGTTTAAATATATCTCCGGAAGGGAGTTACCTTTTTCAGATAGGGAAATCATTTTATGTCTAAAGTAATTACAAGCTTCAGGATCCTATAAGTCATGATTTCTGAGGATCATGATCAGTTTTCCATGCCAGTTTTAATTCTTATTGAACGAGCCTCATGCTTAAAAAATAGCTAAAGATGTGGCTAAAGGATTTTTGCATGACGGAAGCACTCAGAAGAAGGAAATTTATTCCAGCATTTGAGGAATATTCTTGTTCTTGTGCAAAATAGTTCAAAAAAGTGGTTAGGGTGGAGGCTGCTTACTGGTTATATTCCAGATGTGTTTATTGATGAATAGATTAGGAGAAACCTTTTCTCTTTGTTTTCGATGTGTATAAAACTTTGCATAACTTGTATTTGTTGCCAGGGAACAGAACATTTCTGGATTTTAATCATTGTTGCACCAATTGTTTTCCATTATCCAGAGATAGGACTTTTGAATCAGGTTATGAAAATATCAATAATAATAGTAGTTCAACAAATAATTATTCAATGAACATCTCAGTATCCAGCAAACATTTCCTGAATGTAAAGGATAAGTATCTTGGAGAAAGCGACATATTTGAATTCAAACATTAAACATTTCCTTGGAAAGACCAGGTTTTAAAGCTAGTTACTATTACTCATATTAATTTGGGTCAGCAAGTTTGGATACTAATAAGAAAATTTACATATTTAATAAACAATTGGTTTTTATCCAGTTCACATCAGAATTCAGAGGAAAAAGGAGGCAGACATTCCCATCTTATTTTTTGCCTAATCCACAGACTTCACCACACTGTTAAAAACAATCATACTTTTTTTTTAAAAAAGTTCCTACAGGAAATTTGTCAAGTCCAGAAACACTAAATTTTTCCTTTTGGAGTTTTATATATTGCCCCAAATTGAGTGATGTTCTTTCACTTCGTTAGGAGTTTATGTCATGTCTACAAGAGAGTCCCTGCCAAGAAACAAACAGCTGGATTCATCTTGCCAATATTCCTCTATTACAACTGTTAGCTAAGCTAATTACTTCATATGTTTACAGTTAATAATCGTTTTGATACATTTCCTCTCCCCTACCCCTGCACTGTTATATCATTGACCTACTTTATTGAAGGGTTAAACGCTGGTTCCTACTTGGCTCTCTCTTTTTCCCCCTGACCTTTGCGATGTCAGAGGTCAGGGGTGAAATAAAAAAGTATTTCCTATACAACAAAACAGTGCCACTCAGGGTGAACTTTGGTATAATTCTTCATGTTTTACCAGTTGGTACCAAACATTTACTGGCCCACAAAATGTTTTACCAGCTTGAAAGTGCATAAGTAGGAAAATAAATAAATCAGTACTCTTTATGACTTAGGCAGTATAAATCACTATGCTCCCCAAGTGAGTAGAAGAGTGACTATTTGCAAGTCTGATTTATTATGAACTATTTACTGCATTGGCCAAGGTGCCACGTAAAAGATGAGTGTTAGAGTGAGAATGCTCTCCCCTCTTTCTCCTTCCTTCTTTGTATGTCTAGACTAAAAGCCCCCAGTAAAAATGCCTTCTTTGAGAACAAGATGTTGACTGCAATTCATCAACTTGCTTGTACCAAAATGAAATCTCTCATTTTGCTCCAAACAATGTTTAGGTTGTCTGAAATATAAACATCCTTAAAACTGCCCTTGAAGTCTCTGTAAAAACATTCAACGGGGTGTTTTTTTTTTTTTTGAAGGAAAAAAATCTCATGATAACCAAGGCTTACTGAGATTTCTTCGCCCTGGTACATACCACTCGCAGGAGATGTTACTTGCAGGTAAAAACTCTATTTTGAAATGGAGAGCTTTGTTTCCAGTCTTTTAGAAACTGAAAACTTTCCAATTCTCTCATTGGGAAATTGAAAGGGAGCAGGTTTAAACCTGTCTTAATTGCTAGAGAGGTAGCTTGCCAGAGCTATACAACAATGAGGAAATTGGGTTGAAAGGAAGGAGAACTGTTGGTATTTTTAAAACCTGTTTTTACCCTTTGGGTAGGGCTCCAGCAAGAAATAAAAAGTCTGAATTACATATAAGGAATCACTTCTAATCTCAGTCTAAAGTCTTAAAAGGGGGAAGTCAAGAAACAATAAGATACCTGATAAATCAGTAAAACCTTGTTAGAAGTCTGAAATGGAGCAAGATTTATTCTTATCCAAATACAAACCTGAGAAACAAAGCTCCCTCTATCAATAATAATAACCTGATACGTTTCTGCTATGTTTTATTAAAACAACGACAACACCACCTACCACTATTTCCTACTAAAGTTAAGAACGTAATCCATATGGCTAAGAATTCAACTGCTTCAAATTGTTAAACTCGGAGATTTTCTCATTTTTATTGATTGCATCTTTTATCCCTTTAAATGAAAATATAGTAGCGTTCCTAGTAAGCTTTGTGTCCACTGGTTTGGGAATTTAAAAAGAGTGGATATTGCAGATTTTCTTCTTTAGATTTATAAGCGAATATAACTTTCCCATTAGGATTATGGGACATACTTAAAGTCTGCAGCTGATGGCACCTGGTGGATTTTCCAAACACAAACCCCCACAGTAGGGTTCCCCTTAAATTTTTATTCCTCCCTAGACACATGTACTTACATACACAAACCCAACTGTGTATCTAAATTTTGAGATTTATCATAATCCTGAGTTTGTCTCCTCAGAGTGAATTTTGTCACTTTGTATCCCAGTTTCAAGAAGTGGCATTTTTGAAACTCTGAGGACGTTTCTGAATTTGATGGATTTGGAAACTTTGCAATACAGCCGTTGTAATTCTAGATACACGTGACATACATACAGGGAAAGTAAATCAGATTGCTTTAGTCCTGATAATAGGATGTAGTGATTACAAAAAATTTCCCTCTTAGTTAAAAGACGTCCTTATTTTAAAACCAAGCAATAGGGCCGGCCGAGTGGCGTGCTGGTTAACAGCTGGCTTGGGATGCCAGAGGGCCCCAGTTCGGATCCAACATATGAAGGCCAGTGACACTACCCTCTACAGCTAAGATGCTGAACAACAGCTCAACCTGGAGCTGGGCTGCCATGAGTCACCAGCGACTGCGTTGGCTGCAGCCCCTGCTGCAGTGGGTTGCCATGGGCTACCTTGTGTAGCCAGCAGCCAAGCCAGCATGAGTGGACAGCAACTTGTCTGTTCCCCTTCCCCCAATTCCCCAGCGCTGTTCCCATCCCCCAATTCCCCAATAAAAATCTTTAAAAAAAACCAAAAAACAACAAGAAGTAAAAACACTTGAGGTAAAAAAGGGTAGTAGTTTAAAACTAATTAGAATTCTAGAATGTTCTAGCATATACACCTCTGGAAATGAAAAACCTAGCATCCAAAAGTAAGTCAGAACATAATAATACTTCCTGGAATTTATATAATTATGAATCTCTCAAAATGTTCTTGGGAGTAAGGTAAGAGGCATTGTTATTATCCCATTTCAAAGGTGGATAAATAGGGCACCGAGAGATTAATTCGCCTAGTGGTTGGGGCCAGAATGCAAAACCTAAGGTTCCCATACACAATGCAGAGCCCTTTTCTTTGGATATAAAATATTTCATTGTACTAAAATCTTCACCACCTAAAACCAGGGTCTAAATGTAACCCCTCAAAGTACTGCTGAGGAAGAAAGGTTACGAGCCTGAGTTAACGCAGACTGCCACAGGAAAATCCATCTGGGAGGGTATTTTGAAAGAAACATGAAAAAGGAAGAGATTCTTTTGAACGTCGTGTAACATTCACATTATCCTCCATGAGCTTCCATGTAGTCCCCGTATGTATATAATTTATCACTGCATCCGTAGACAATATAGATTAGGAAGCCCAGTGAGCTCATGTGCTTTTTTCTGTCTGAGTCTGAATTCTCCTTTCAAGGGCAAATCTGGGACAGGGTCTGTAAGACAGCCAGATTCGTCAGTGAGTCAGCAGTGATTCAGCTGCGGCTTCTTTGATATCCCTGATTCTCTTGGGAAAAACGTATGACTTCACTTATATCTTGGTGTATTACTGCCCAATTTGCAATCAGTTTCAGCTACAGTGATAATCTCCTTCTATGATTTATTTGTTTCTGCCTTTCTACGTGTGAAGATGCCATTCATCTCATCTATAACATCTATCTTTCCCCTAATTTATGTCTCCATTTTCCCTTTTGCAACCAAACAACAACAAAAGCAAAACTCTTACAGGAATCATCCCCTTATGGCGTCCTACCCATTCATTTGTGTTCCTTATGTGTCTCATAAACATTGACAATCTGTGGTCATTTGCTTCAAATGGTCAAGCCTCTTCTCATGTCTGTTCATGAACATGAGTGTCTTCATCTCTGGCTGCACATTAAAATCACTTGGGGAGTTCATAAAAAATACCGATGCTTGAGTCTCCAGACCAAATAATCAGAATCACTGAAGGGTGGGGCCATTGGTGTGCAAGTAAATATTTAACAACTTGCTCTCCAGGAAAAAAAAAAGTCCTGATTTGTAGTATTTGTCCATTTCCATGGTGTAAATACTTCAAACATAGTGGATTTTAAGCTGTCTACTTGACATTGCTGAATGTAGATATGGAAGAGATACAATTGGCTCACAAGAGCTGTCTCCAGTGCACACGTGAGATTGTGTGCATGTGTGTGTGTGTGTCAGATATGATGATATATATATAATAATCATATAAATATACATGGTAGTTGTATAAATATACATGGTGATACACACATATACACACACGCCCCCCCCACACACACACCCATATACAGTAGTTCCCCCTTATCGATGGTTTCACTTCCTGCGATTGTAGTTACCTGCAGTTAATCTTGGTCCTAAAATATTACACGGAAAATTTCAGAAATAAACAATTCCGAAGTTTATAATTGGGTGCTGTTCTGAGTAACATGATGAAATCTTGAGCTGTCCCATTCGTTCCACCCAAGACAGGAATCATCCCTTAGTCCAGAATACCCACGCTGTGTATGCTACCTGCCCGCTAGACATTTAGTAGCATCTCAGTTATCAGATTGGTTTTTAGAGATTGAGAGAACACAGTCATGTAACTTTTATTACAACATATTGTTATAATTGCTCTATTTTATTATTAGTTATTGTTAATCTCTTACTGTGCCTAATTTATAAGTTAAATTTTATCATAGGTATGTATGTACAGGAAAAACATAGTATAGACAGGGTTCAGTACTACTCGCATTTTCAGACATCATCTGGTAGTCTTGGAATGTATCCCCTTTGGGTAAGGGGAAACGAGTGTGAGTGTGTGAGTGTGTGTGTGTGTGTGTGTGTGTGTGTGTGTGTGTGTGTGTGTAATTGCTAGGTGATTCTAATATGCAGCCAAGGTTAAAAACCTCTGAGCTAGATGACACATTTCTCAGATGCAGTGACTATGTTGGGGTTTTTTTTTTTGCCTCATCTTCCCTAAAACACCAAGAATAGAGACTGAATCAATGTTGTTAACAGACCATGTCAGGTTATTATTAATCTATCATTCATATCCTGTGATGCAACAGTGAACATTGCAGTATCTTTTGACTAAAATGCACAATTATAAATTCACTTTCTCTTGATTTCCTTACTGATGAAGAGTAGGATGCTAAATATAATTTGGGATGCCCTACTTAAAATGTCAAGGTTTTGTTTATATTTCATTTTGTTTAATATTGTTTACAAACACACGCTGGATATTTATTTTTAGTGACCCCTACCCCTTTCAGCTCTTAGGTATAGGAGCAGCCACGAGAATTATATTTTTTATGGTAACTCTGCTTTATTCTTCTTAAAGCACACGTCTAATTATTTGGATATATATCTCCTCTATGCTTACATGTGCTTAGAAGCTTCAAATCTCTTCCACACAGCATTTTTTTAAAATAGTAAACACCTAAGATTGTACAGGTGGTCTTTCCCAGGGAAGGTAACATTGTCCCAAGGGAACAAGGTCCAAGGTAGATTTTTAGAGACCTCTAGGGACAAGAACCCATGGATATTTTAAATTATATGAAAGAGATTCACAAAAAACTTGGTACCCCATGACATCGCTTAATAACTTTCTTCAGCAGGTTCTGCATGATACACTTAGATCTCCTGACCTTCTCTTTAAACTCAAAAAAGGAGGGCGGCAGGACAGTCTTCCAGTTTAATAACAGCTCATGTACTTGGCAATCATATTAATTTATCCTTCAGCTTTATTTTCTTTAAAGTATACTTCCTCAATAAATATGGTTCTTATGTTTCAGTGGATTTACAGTCACAGGGGACAAGAGAAGGAAAGCTGGTCCCTAATATTGATGTACCTGAAGACTTCCGAGAGGATGACTAATCACCAAAGCAAGACCTGAGAGTTCATCAATCTGCAAAACCAGTATAACTTAATTTCCCAGTTTCCCAGCCTTCTCTGGGGGGACGGGGCAAGGGCGTTTTGGGATCATCAAATGTTATGAAATAATTCAATGAATAGGTTTGTTTTCAGTGATGAATCACTAACTGTTGTGCAGCGAGTAAGTCCCATATCAAGTCAATGAAATATGGGTAGTGAGGTGGAAAAGACAAAATTTGATGTTTAAGAATTGGTAAAATACATGATAACATTAAATGTATGTTTTATACACAAGGCACTGCAATAAATATTCTGGGTTTTTTTTTTGTAACTTTTATGTTTGCTTTGTGTACTTCAGCAAAGGCCTTGACCTTTTAGGGCTTTTAATGACAATCTCTGACTACGTATTTCTGACTTTTTCTGAAGGATCCAACAAATTGTCAAGAGTACTGCAATGCTGATGTAATCAAAACTAGAAAAATACTAATTAAAGGTTTAATTTGTGGACATATGTTTTCATTTTACTTTTCATATTAATTGGGAGGAAAAAGAAATCATAATGACCGGGCCGGCCGAGTGGCTCAGTTGGTTAAGAGCTCGCTCAAGAGTTTGAGCTCTGAGCAACAGTGGTTCGATTCCCAGCCCGAGCTGAGCAGCCGCTGAGCTGCCAACAGGTAGCAGGATGGCTCAGCTTAAAAGAAACCAAAAAGAAAACAAAAAGAGCACGAGCTCTGAGCAACAAGGTTGCTGGCTCAATTCCCACATGGGCCAGTGAGATGTGCCTGAGATGAGCTGCTGCTGAGCTGCCAACAGGTGGCAGGATGGCTCAGTTGGTGAGACCATGTGCTCCTAACAACAAGGTTTCTGATTCTACTCCCGCATGGGATGGTGGGCTGTGCCCACCCGCAACTAAGATTAAACACAGCACCTTGAACTGAGCCGCTGAGAGCTGCCAACGGGCAGCCGGATGGCAATTGGACTTGGAGCTGAGCTAGCTGCGCCCTCCACAACTAAGACTGAAGGACAACAAATTGGCTGTTCCCCTTCCCCAATTCCCCAACACTGTTCCCCTTCTCCAATTCCCCAATAAAATCTTAATAAAAAAAATCATAATGACCATCTCTTACCTGAGCAGGCTTCTTCTGAACAACTTGTTGTGGCTAAGGAAGAAAAAATAAAAAGAATGGTTATAGTTTAAAAAGAAACACACATAATGAAAACAAAACTAAGTATATGTGTTTTAAACATAAATACTTGTCTGCAACTAAAGATGAAACTTTCAAAGTTTGAATAGTTTATCTAAGGTTGAAGGGTATTTATTCATGATCTTATATGTTAAGGAAAGAAAATGCAGGTCATCTCAATTAAAACATTCCCAATTAAAATCTGGCAGCGTAACAGCTACATCAAAATTAGCTTGTTATTCAACTGAGGATGGAATAGACCTAATTTGTTAATATTTTTTAAGAGCTTTTTTGAGCTATAACTCACATACCATAAAATTCACTCATATGAAGTGTAGAATTAAAGTTTTTTAGTGTACTTAGAGGCTTATATAATCACCACTACAATCTAATTTAGAACAGTTTCACCTCCTCTCAAAGAAACCTTGTACCCATTAGTGGCCACTCCCCATTCCTTTCTGCCTCCTAGTCCCCTCCCATCCCTAACCAACCACTAATTTACTTTCTGTCTCTATAAATTTGCCTATTCTGGACACTTCCTGTGAATGGAATCATACAATATATGGTCTTTTCTGGTCTGGTGTCTTTCACTTAGCACAGTGTTTTTTAGGATCGATCATCCATGTTGCAGCACTTATCAGTAGTTCATTCTTTTTATTGCCAAATAATATTCCTTTGTATGCAAACACATTTTATTTATTCACCAATCAGTTAATGGGTTATCATGAATAATGCTGCTATGGTCACACACACACACACACACACACACACACACACTCTCATACATACACACACACACACACACACACACATATATAAGTTTTAATGTAGATATGTTTTCATTTCTCTTAAATATAGTTAGAAGTGGAATTTCTGGGTCACCCAGGTAACTATGTTCAACTTTTTGAGGAGAGGTGCCAGACAGTTTCCCAAAGAAGCTGCACCATTTTACATTCCCACCAGCAATATTTGAGGGTTCCAATTTCTCCACGTACATGCTCAAACTTCTTATTCTCTTGCCTTTTTAATTACAGACATCATACTGGGTGTAAAGTTGAATGTTATTGTGGTTCTGATTTGCATTTCCCTCGTGACTAATGAT
Source organism: Hipposideros armiger (assembly GCF_001890085.2). Classification (NCBI taxonomy): domain Eukaryota; kingdom Metazoa; phylum Chordata; class Mammalia; order Chiroptera; family Hipposideridae; genus Hipposideros; species Hipposideros armiger. The sequence goes on along the minus strand of NW_017731401.1, from coordinate 1,905,733 downwards.
GTTGAGCTTTTTTCATGTGCTTATTGGCTATCTGTATTATCTTCTCTACAGAAATGTCTAATCAAATCTTTTGCCCATTTTTAAATTTGTGTTTTCACTATTGAGTTGTAAGAGTTCTTTATATGTTCTGGATACAAGTCCCTTATCAGAATATGATTTGCAAATATTTTCTTCCATTCTGTTGGTGAGTTTGTTCACTTCCTTGATGGTATCATTTGAATAGATATCTATACCAATATCTATTTATCTACAGCTGTTTAATTATTATGTTTATATCTATCTATTTCCATATCTATTTAGCTGTGTATGCAGAGCAAAACTCTCCACATTTGAGTGAAACAGCTGAGGGACATTTTCTACCCAGCCTAAATTAATTTTCCAAGAATTAGAGTATTAGAAAAATATTTAAGTTATTCTTTGCATTGTAAAAGGTGGCTCTGAAGCCTAAGCTTTTTGATGGATTACTTCCGGGACTCACTCGCATGTCTGAATATAATCAGCCCTACTTACTTTATCTACACATCATTGAGATTTGTGAATATAAGTGAGCTACTTTGATGTGGACAGTGACATACTTTCACGGTTCAAATAAAAAATAAAATTGCCACAGTTCCCCCAAATAACAGAACTTAGAATAAATTCACTATATCATGGAGAGGTAGAGCTCCTAGTCCTTTTCCTGCCTCTCAGAATTTCTGTGATGGTGTGATGTCTTATTGCTGCTCTTGTAAAGATATATAAAAATCATCAGAGCTTTTTTGTAGATCAACAAAATAAAAATAAAAGAAATGGCAAAATACTTCCGTTCACTGAAAAAAAAAAAAACAGTTCATCCCTTGTACTTTAAATCACAGTGGAGACGACATTATAAAAGCCCAGGTTTTGAGATGTTTTCTCCAGGTGGAATTGAACCAAGGACAATTAGGACTTCTTGCCTTTTAGGATTCAAAAGTGTATGCTAAGAGAGTAGCGTTCATTTCAAAAGAGTCATTTGTAGGAACAGACCACTTTTCTTCCTTCTCTTTCTTCCTGCCGATTACACCTGTACACAAGTTTACTCCCGAACCGTTTCAAATCCGCACACATTCTTGCAGGCTGACTGCTTCCTACCGCTCAGAAGTCCCCCTCCTTTTTTGGCTGAGGATCCTGCATTCATGTGACTCCTGCACACTGCGGGGCTCAATGAAATCCTCTGAAAGGGCTGCCAGCTCACCCAATTTTCCATGAATTAGGTCCTGACACTTCAATGAGGGGAAAGACAATGTCTGAAACTCTGCCAGCCCTGGCTCCCAGCCTAGTCCGTGTCACAGAACTTCTACCAGCTGCCCTCCCTTCCACCCAGCACTTCATACTTTTTAGACCACCAAACAAACAGACCCTTGAATCCTTTCAATGCTGGTTGGGGTTATGGCTGCCAGGATGTTTTCCCGGCTTCTGGCACCCAGTGGCTCCAGACTGTGCCGAGAAAGTTTTCTGTTGTTGTTAATTTTGTTTTGTTTTTATTTTTATGAATGGCTTTGGTAGAAAATGCAGACGGAAGCATAATACTACTGCCATTCATAAAAAGGGAAAGGACACAAGCTGGTGTCTGGAAATCTTTGGAACACCAAACAAACGGCAAGTCTCTTATCTTCCCTGGGGCATCTCCTGGCTTAGAACCAAATGCTGATATCTAGAAACCAGTTGCCCCTTAGGGTTTTTATCATTAAACACATGGTGGATCAGATATTGTTATAAGAAGAACCGAACAGTATCAACTACACATAGTCATCTTTAGTGTGGTTAGCAGTATATTTCCCTGCACCTTAATAAATGAGTATTATTTTGTACAAGTATTTCCCATATAAAAGCTTAAAATAATTTCTATTTTTAGCATCTGCCCTTTGCGACTGGAAGGACCCCAGGCTTTAATATTTCCATTTGTTTACAGGAAAACTAAGGCACAGGGAATTTAAATAGCTTCCCTGAGATCATTTTCTAAACCCAAGCCTTCTAATTCTTTTGTTTTTTAAGCTGAGCCATCCTGCCACCTGTTGGCAACTCAGCAGCAGCTCAGCTTGGGCCGGAACTCGAACCGCTGTTACTCAGAGCTCACACTCTTGAGCGAGCTCTTAACCAGCTGAGCCACTCGGCAGGCCCCCCAAGTCTTCTAATTCTCTGACTAGTAACCTGAGGAAACCAGTTCTCATCTAAAAAAAAAAAAAAAGTCCAATCCAATCCAGGAAAGAGAAGCTTCCTGGCCTTGATTTCCATGTCTAAAGTCTTCATTGGGGTCTCTCCCATTCCTCCAGGGGAAACCCTGTCTGCCTCAGTAGCATCCATCTCTGATTCTCCTGGGTTGGTGATGAAAAGTGAGTCCCAAGGGACAAGAGTTAGGCCCACAAGGTCCAGCTGCTCCCACACCCCACTTGGAGATTCTTCCTTCCTTATCAACTGTGGCGGATCTGAGGACATCCCTTTGAAAGGTCTGAGTTTCATAACGACTCTTCTATTGAACAGAGAGCAATACCCTCCAGGTTGCTTATTTAGACAATCCTGAAAATTCTGTCTCTAATAAGTCTGGGCACATGGTGAATTTATACAGTTTGGGCACTTTGTCGACTTAGCATGCAAACCTCTTCAGGGCACTGAGGTTTTGAGTTCCTTATGTTGAGATGGTTACAACTTTCACAAGTTTGGAATGAAAAATCTGTCATTCCACTGTTGCATTTAAATTTCCAGAAGAAAATGGGTGAAAGAGAGATTCCTCGTAGAACAAAACAACATCATCAACCACAAAAGAGTTTGAAGAAATTCTTTGGATTAATATAATGTTAAAAGAAAACTCTGAGGAGAACTAAAAGACCCTGTCAATCAAATGTAGATTAAGAAGGGCCCTCTTGAGGACTTCAACATGTTGTTCTCTGCAGGTTAACTCTTATATTGCACTAGCTCAGCCGTGTTCAAAGCATACTCTTTAAGCAAATAAATGTTATTGTCTGTAAATAGCTTAGGATACAGTATGCTGAGGAAGTGCAAAAGATATGAAAAAGGAAAGAACATATTCTTGGATTTTCAAGATCATACAGCAAATCAGTATTTTTTCAAATGAAAAAAATGTTATTGAGTTTTTAATGTCCACAGAGTATTTTGGTTCTTAAGATTTTGTAGAAAGACACTTGTGTAGGAAGTGGTCTGCCACCCATCTATTTTAGAATAATTAAGGGGTTCCCCATCCCTCCTGAGAATCCAACCTATGTTTCCTGGCTGGGAGTCTAGATATTGTAAAGTTGATACTTAGCTGATATTGTAAAGCTAAGCCACCCCTTCTAGTAGGCATTGAAATAAAATCCTTCATAACGAAGGACCTAGACGTTACTCATTCATTTTACCACGAACCTCAACATTAAATGAAAAGAGGCTTGAATTGGGCTTACCAATTTAATTTTTTTTTAAATGAGGTATGATGTATAATAAAGTAAGGATGATCATTTTGCAAAGGGTCTTAAGTTGACCTTTGAAAAAAAAATAGCCCTTCATTTGCATCTCTGTGCAGATGGGTCTTTCGATTTTATGTAAGCAGCAGTTTAATCAAATTATATCCTTGGTTTTTTGCCATCAAGTAGTAAGTGGTTTTGCTCAACTTTGTTTGAAAATCATAAGACCAATGTTCAATCAAGAGGTACTGCTGTATTGCATTGTTCTGTACACCTGAAACTAACAATTTAAAAAAAAAAGAGGTACTTCTGTTTCCTAGCATAATCTTTTTACATGTAGATTGTTTTTCATTTTCCCAGCAGTATAGGGTAAGACAGATCCCTTAGCTATTTACTAACGAAGAATTTTGAAACTCTCATTTCTTTTGTAAGACATGAAAGGCCCCTAAAATGTAACTCTCATTTCTTATTTTTAAATTTGTTAGCCAACTAAGTAACATCTCACAAGATAAGCTCAGTTATTTAAAATTTAAAATTAAATACCATATCATACTGAAAATATTTGGTAAAAAGATACTTATTTTTAAACTTCCAAAGGAGTCCTCTATGTCTCAGTCAGTACATTGAAATGTGGGGCTTATGATTATGTTTGTAGCCACACAAGTGCAAACAGCTTCATCTCCAGCCTGAACCAACTGATGAGTATATCTCCACCATTCGGAGAAAGTTCCAGTAAATAAATCGAACGTATTGCTCAATTACCTAAACTGCTCTGTGGGCCAAATTGATTAACCATTGATAGTAAATAGTATCAAATAAATTGAATAAGTAGACACAGCTCAGAATCAGGACGAGTAGTTGTCCAATCTATATGTAAGCACTCCAAACACAGCCATGAATCACGATGCTAGCAGCAGCCTTAATGCGTGATGTATACATATTGACAGTTCTTTTTGACTTGTGGTTTGAATATCCTTTTTTGACCCTTTGTCCCAAGTAGTTTAAAGGTTCAACAGATGACCTTTCTCTCTGTATTTACCATTCACCAAGATTCACTTTCATTTATGTGCTGAGAAATATGCTTTTCACTCTCTGACGCTTCACAGTGCTCATCTGAATATCTTTTCTTTGACTAGGACATTAACCCAAGTGGAGGGAGATTACTATCATCAGGAATGAAAACTCTTTCCTACCTTTCGTGAAATGATGCAATCAACACATTTGTTCATGGCATTCTGGACATATAGTTTTAAAGCTGTAATATTCCAGAATGTCAAGATTTATATTTGGGTTCCTTTAATAAATGAACTTCATACTGTATAGGTTTTGAACCATCTTTTTAAAAAGCATAAGAACCTCTTCGTCTTCTTTTACAGATCAGATCTTATGTAGATTCCTACCATAGGAAGCAGACAAAATGGTCCTTCCGATGCCTCATTCACATGGCCTCCACTCTAACACATTCCCTGCCCTCCCAGGAAGCCCCCGAGGCCCCTCAGTGGAACACCAAGAGGTCTCCAGGGAAGGTCAAGTAAAAGTCTCTCATCTCTAGATGCAAACCCTCCATCGCACCTGTATCACCAGGCTAGGTGGAGGCAGAGTCTCTATAGCATTCACTCAGTGTGACTTAGACTGTTAGGTTGAACCATATGAACTTGAATTTTTGTGTCAAAAGCAGTCAAACAGCAATAATTTCATATGGTTTAACCTAACAGGTCTGACCTAATAGAATTGAGGTAAGGGGACAGTTCTTGCTAATTCAGCTATATAATTTTTGTGATTTGTTTAGGCCGTGTTAGCAAACAGATTTTTGTACTTTCTGTGCACCTAGATTCTGTACTTGATTTCCCTGTTTACTACTCTCCGCCCTGGGTCCTTTCCCTTATGCTTATTTTGCTAAAGGCTACCAGACTCTGTGGTGGAAGGAAGGATTTTGCCTATACTAGTTATAATGTTCTAGTTTTTTCATTTATTTTGCAGCCTTCCTTCCAGAACACCAGGGCTGTCTTTGTGACCATTTAGCTAACTTCTCATACCCACTCCATGCCTTTTTGAACTCTACTTCTTCATTGTTACCGGATGACTGGAATAATCTGCATATAACAATTCTCAGTGGCTATGCAGGGAAGATTTAGAATGCAAACTGTGACTTCTAATTCAATTTGAAATGAATAGTCAACTCTCAGTTATTGACACTGATAGAGGGGAATTGAGTTCAGGACATTCTCTAACACCAAGTGGTCAAAAAATTATTTGATTTACTTAAGAAATGTTTTTGGTAATTAGATAGAAGGTATATCTGAAGCATTTATTTCAGATCAAGGGTGGTGTAACAATGTGAGGATGAGGCTCAGTTATACCAATACAAATCCCATCCCTATTGCATATATGACCCTGACTGGGCTGGAGTCTTCTTTAATAACTTCCTCCACTAAGAATGACCTGGCCCCTTCATGTTGGGGAGCCTTGGTAAAGAGGAGAAACCACCCACCATGCGTAGCTAGTGGCAATTTTCCTCCAGCTTAGAAAAAGCCTGGGGCTGGATCCTAATTTCTATTTCTTGTGCCTCCTGTGTGCACGTAGAGATAACTGTGCAATGTGTGTACACATGTTGCCCCGGATAGTTACAATTTGACAGTAACATCTGGCCCTTCTAGTGCAAAGGAGATTTTGTAGTTCTCTGTACAAAGTCTCCTAAGAAGTGATAAATCTATAAGGAGTTTTGGCAAAATCCTTGGAATTTCTGCTTGGTACTGGGAGGAAGGTGAGGTGTTCTTTATTTTCTACTCTACTTGGTTTTACTCTTAGACTTTAATGCAAAAGACAAAAGTAAGTCTCATTTCAAAAGCATTTATTGGATTATTATAGAAAAGTGTCCTCACTGTGGCTGGTCTCATTTATTTCATCTGTTCAAGGATGAGAATAGTCACCATCTGCTCTAGTTAGTGTTTATTAATATAAGTGTGTGCACCGCAGTTCTTGTGAAAACAGATTTGGGGTTCAGTACTTTGTAGTCTTTGCCTTCCCCCTGGTGCCTTTCAGACACCTTTCAAATGGAGGGGAAAGATCAGTGAGGAACCCTTTAAAAATCTGTGTCCTGATTAGTTTTAAAAGCCAGCCTTCTAGAGTCTGACCTGATGAAGTTTTTCATTGGCTTATCGAATTCTAATTATTTGATAAACTATACATCAAATGAGTACTGGGTACACAAAATGAATAAGAAATGTTTCTTGGTCTCAAGGAACCTAGAGTCTAATGGGAGAGATAAATGAGAAAATAGATATTAGAGGACAATGTGCAACTTTAGATTAATTTTCGCCTATGTTCAATGTAATTGCTTATGTCCAAGGTAATTTTATGAGTAGAGAGACTTGATCATGAAATACAGAGAAGAATAATCATAGGAAAGAGATGACTATTTTCCTTCTAACAGGGAAAATGAGAAAGTAGGGATAAGTTCATTGAAGGAAAAAAAAAATAGAAGAAATTTGAAGACGATGTAGAGGAAAAGTATCACTTTTTCCCTATCACAAAAAAGTATAGGTAGGAAAGAAAATTTCTTTATCTTAACTTTGGAAAGTTAAAGATTATAATTAAACTTAAAAAAAATCAGAAAACAAAACAAGAAAAAGATGCAGCTATGGAGGTAGTGTTGTCAAAACCACAGCTAATTTGAAAATGATACTTTGGTGTGCTCCTGAGTTACAGCATTTAATAGGTATTTTTATTTTATGGAAGATGGCTTCACTTTGGGGATACAAAACATTCTGAAGTGAATAGCCACACACAGGTGGGGGTAAAGGAATACATGATCTCATGAATTGACTTTTCATCTCAATTTTTATGATTCCCCAAGATTTGGGGAGGGGGGTAATTTCACCCTAAAGCCAAAAAGCTGAATGAAAAGTTTAAGATTAATGTTACTTCACAGAAAAAAAATTAACCTGTTTCAGTCCTATTTCCTTATTCTACAAGTTTTTAAAACAGAAACAGTACATATTTTTTAAAGGTTCAAATTATTAATGTATTCTCTTTACATATTTCTTTTTCTCTGTATGTAGATATTCACAAAGCTAATTCACTTTGCATATACACGTGGTTAACGACACCAAAGTAAAATGAATAAATATTTGAAACACCATACTGCTGGGTTTCAACAAATCAAACACACATGGATAGATACTGTGGACTAAGTTCAAACTTTAGCTAAGGTCAACTTTAGTCAGATAATGTTCAATAGATGAAAGTAGACATCTAAGAGATAATGAAAATGAAATTATATACTGTTGGAGATGAGAAATAATTAATACTCCAAATTTGTTGCTGATGTACTTGAAAGTCCATTTAAGACCTACATCTTCTTAACATTAGACCAATTATTCAGGTAGTAGTTATATTAAATTGAATTTGGACTTGAACTATATACAAACAATTTTTCACGCAATGTGTATATCTTTTCTTGTGTGCTTGCTCATATGCTTATGATAGAAATAATGTGATTTTAAAAATAGTTCTAATTACTTTTATTTTGACGAAAGAGATTTAGAATCCATATTCAGAAAATTTCTTTAGTTCTAAGAACATCTGTCCGGGTCTAAAACTAAAACATTTAAAAATGGCTTTACAAAATGATTTGAGGATTCAGTATTTCCCAACGGCTATAACAGTTACACATGGAAACTGAATTTAAAAAGCTGAATCATGATTTTAGGCATTTCCTTTCTTTAGGGAAAGAGTCAGTAAATTTATTTGTAATCTCTTATGTTCTCAAGGACTACAAAGGCATAGTTTATGGGTTGAGAGTTCTATGATACTTAACTGAGTCATATCTCTCCTAGAACCCTAATTTAGCAGTGTTTTCTTGGCCCTAGTTTGGGGCTGACTTTAGCAGTTGAGTTGTTTTCCTTGGAGGACGTTTAATATTCAATCCGAGAAATGTTAACTATTCCCGAACATTAGTTTATGTCCTTTAACTTTTTCAACAGTTGTAGAAGTACGTTTTCTTTCTCGCACATTCTCACACTTCCATAGTGTGCCCAGCTTTCTGGTCTTTCCAGAGAATACCTTCTTTTTTTTAAAGATTTTATTGGGGACTTGGGGGAGGGGAACAGCACTGAGGAATCGGGGGAAGGGGAACAGACAAGTTGCTGTTGTTTTTGTTCTTCTGTGGAGGACGTTGCTTCACTGGCCCAAGTTGGCACCATCATTGAGCTCTTCCCGGGCGAGGCACATCAGTCGCCGGCTTCTGGATGGCAGCTCACGGGGGCTGCTGGCCGCTCACGCTGGCTGTGGGCTACACACGGTAGCCCATGGCAACCCACTGCCACAGGGGCTGCAGCCAACACGGTCGCCGGCGACTCATGGCAGCCCAGCTCCAGGTTGAGCTGTTGTTCAGCATCTTAGCTGTGGAGGGCAGTGTCACTAGCCCTCATATGTGGGATCCGAACAGGGGCACTCTGGCGTCCCAAGCCAGCTCTTAACCAATGCACCACTCGGCTGGTCCCAGAGAATACCTTCTTCCTGAACCTTCTCTCAAGCTTTTCTAGGAGAATTCATGAATTAAAATGTCTCCATTCCTTCTTCAGTAAACCAAGCATTTCATTCGGCTTGTCTCCAAAATCTCTATTTCAAACTCAAGTGGAGCTTCAAGCAACCCCTTGAACTATGTAACTCAAAGGCTCTAAAACTGATGATTCTGAGATTGGTATACTCTCATCTTAAGAACTATTTATCTTTGTTTAGACAATTCTAGAAATGTCTCTCTGAATTCTGCTTTATTTTCACATCCATTGAATCCAGCATCCTTTAATTACAATTTAGGACAAGATAATATGACTCTTTTAAGTCAGCCCCACTTATTCAGGGGGAGTACGTTCCACAACCCCCAGTGGATACCTGAAAATGCAGATAATACTGAACCCTATATATATTATGTTTTCCCTATACATATATACCTATGATGAAGTTGAATTTATAAATTAGACAGTCAGAGATTAATAGCAATAACTAATAATAAAATAGAACAATTATAATCATATATTGTAATAAAAGTTATGTATATGTGGTCTCTCTCTCTCTGTCTGAAAACTGATCTGGTAACTGAGATGGCTGCTAAGTGACGAATGGGTGGGGAGCATCTCCAATGTGGATGTGGTTGACAAAGGGATGATTCACATCCTGGGCGGGACAGCCTGAGATTTCATCATTCTCAGAATGTGTGCGAGTTAAAACTTAGGAATTGTTTATTTCTGGAATTTTCCAGTTAGTATTTTTGAACAGTGGTTGACTGTGGGTAACTGAAACCGTGGGTAACTGAAACCGTGGATAATGGGGGAACTCCTGTATATTGACTCTATAACAATACAGCCATATATAGTTTACAAAGTGATTTAATGTACTGTCTGATTTCCCACACTATAGCCATCTGACGAATCAAGTGGCCCACCAGAGAAAATTTCTGTGACAAATGCTAATAAATTATTTTTGTTTGTTTTTTCATCTTGTTTATCACTTGCTTTTTGTATGTGATCATGGTAAAAATGTTAGCTATAAATTCTGCAGTGTCTACAACGTAGGAAATATATGGACACAGTTTCTGTATCTAGGGTATTTATAATTTCATGTGTTATATGCTATTGTCTGTGAGCAAAATGTGAGGAAGAATAAACATGCCTGCTTCCTATATAGGCTCCTCGTCTGCATTATCAGACACCTCCCCTTCTCACTCCCTGTGGCTTTCTACTTAAGAAATCTGTATGTCTTTTGCCTTTAATCCCTTGTTCTGTATGGTCTCTGCATTCATTGGCTGGTGCTTTTGTGATGTGTTCATTTCTTTGGAATGTGACCACCCATTACACTTTTTACCCATGATATATATAAATACACAGTGCCATACAGAGTCATTTAAAGCCTGCATATATATATGTGTGTGTAATATTTATATACATTTACATTAAGGCACAATTACTAGTCAAAGCTATCAACGCTGACCACTTCATGCTCCAACCTCAGGGAAGCTCTGCTCACAAACCCTGAGCAGACCACACAACCAATGGAAAATTCCCAGGGAGACTCTTCACAAGCAGGGAAATTTGCCCACCCACCTGACTCAGACACTAACACACTTCCTGTCTTCTGCATGGAGTAAAGGTTCAAACAAGGTTTTCAACTGATTTCTAAACCCTCTGATTGCCTGGAAGGACTCCTCCTCCTCTTCTGGTGCCTCTTGCTCAGGTGGCAGTGATAACCCTTTCATAGATCTCATAAAACAGTGCTGGTTGAAAACGCAGATTCCTGACTCCACTCCTAGATTCAGGAGGGACTCAGTAATCTGCTTTAAAAATAAGCAACCAGTCCTATGGGTGATTCTCTGAGAAATGTTGTCATGGGAAAACAATGATTACACAACTACGATTCTTCCCTCCAACAAGGCTGTAGTTGACATGAAAGAGCAACTTTTTCAGAGATCCAAAAGTGGGGGGAGGAAAATAGGTACATTTTTAAAACATGAGTAGACATATTAAATATGACCGTACTTCCCTGTATTTCCAGTAGATCCGTGTATATAGGGATGGGTATGGAAATTCAACCAATTTATAAAAATGTAGATAATAAATTCTAATGAATCTCAAGTATCCCACCAAAGAAAATTCCTCTTGCATGCTTTTGGGTATAATAGAGAACCGCAACTCAAACTGAATTAATAAAGATATCATTTACCTAATGTAACTAAATTTATCTAAAGCCTGAAGATGACACACCTCCAGAATTGGTTAACTCAGCAGGTTAAATTCAGTTGGTTAAATCTTCAGGGCTTCAGATGGTTTCTAACTCTCTGCTCTGTCATCTTAGATTTAGTCTCGGCCTCTCTCCCTCAGAGTCAGAAAATGGGTACGGCCATTCCATGTGGCACTTGCAGGAATGTCAATGTTCAAGAGGAGAGACGGTCTCTTCCTGAGCAGATTGCCCAGCTCGCATCCGGCCAGATCTGTCTTGCAATGGCAATGGGACTGGCTCTGACAAATCAGATTTATCCCTGGCTAGGGAAAGGGTCACTTTCTGTGAATAAAGGACGATGGGGAACAAATGTAGAATAGCAGCCACTCTGGCTTTGAGCTTTTCATTATTCTCTGTGCTGGTCTTTCTTTGAGAGCTGGGAAGATGTGCCCTCTTGACTGTGACATCAGCTGCACAAGATTTTTCTTTGCATTGTTTGTCCTGCGCTAGTACATAAAGCTTTTGTTTTTGTCAGACTGTTTCGGAGTGGGGTAGAAGAACAGGCCTCTTTGTAGACTGTCTGTGTTTCCGTTTTACAGTTCTTATGGAGATGTGTCTGTGGTTTTTGCTTTCCTGGTCTGTCAGGAATGTTCCTCTAATAAATATAGATTTGAGTTCATTTCATTGTGGACAAAAGGGCATAGCTATCCCTGCCAGCTTGAAAATGAGTGTGTCAGGCTGCCTAAAAACCAGCTGTAACCCACTGGTCATTCCAAAAGGAATTCCAGGGATGGGCAGTAAGTAACTTCCATGAGCTTCTGCCCACATTCTGGACGTCAACTCAATGTCTACTGACCTTTAATGGGAGTCAGTTGGAGTTCTGTTGGCTAAACTGAAGAACAGCAGGACCTGAGGTTGTGTTTGGGGCCTTTGGCTGCCGGTTAATAACTGCTCTTTGTTTTATGCTGCTCTTCCGAATCTCTATCACTTTAGGAGGGAGTGTCCCTACTCTGTGAATGAGTTGTCTATTAAAATGAGATACTTGTCTGTAGATGCAGTGGGATTCAATTCTTGGCTCTAGATAATACATGTTTTGGTATGTCTGGGCTTACTGCCAGATACGTGTAGGTATCTGATCTTAGGAGGGCCTGTTGGTGGCAGTGGGTTTTTTCCTTCTTTTTTAAAATTTTCTTTTTTTATTTTAAATAAAGGGAGGATGTTTGTAAGGTGCTATCTTTGATTGTAGTTGCTGTTTCCAGGATATGGAAGCTGCTTTGGATTACTTATAGAGGCAGCTTTTTGGCCCTGAGGAAATTCTCGCCCAAAGAACTCAATTTACTTTGTAACGGTTTGGAGGTGACATCGAATACCCGCAGAGTTCCACTCCCTTCACCCACAACGAAAGGACGTTTGAGATAATGGTGAAGAAAAGGGCTTTGGAGCCAGAAAGGCCTCTGAAATGAGATCTCCACCAACTATGCACAAGCTATGTGACTTGGAACCAATTTAAACCTCAATTTCCTAATTTATATAATGTGGATACCTCATGTGGTTGTTGAGCTAATTAAAAACGATTAATGTCTCTAAAATACATGTCACAATTGCTGGCTATAAGAACTCAAAAAACTATATTTAGTAGCACTAGGGAGGGTGTAGTAGTAATAATAGCAATAGTAATAGTAGTAGGAATAGCAGCAGTAATAGTAGTAGTAGTCACAGCAGCAGCAATAATAGTAATAGCAATAATAGTAGTAATACCAACAGTAGTGGTAATAACAGTAGGGTAGTAATAGCAGCAGCAGCAGTGGCAGCATTCCACATTGTTTATGATTTGCATTGCTCAATATCAAAGGATTGGGTATCACTCTGGTGAATGATTACCAGGCTTTCTGCAGTATAAACTTAAAATCTACCCTCTCTTATTTGCCAATGTATCACTTCAAGCTTTGCCATTTCTGTGGCCTTCAAGCTTCCAGTTTTCGGCTGCACAGGGATATGCATGGCAACCAGAACAGGATTTTTTAATGTGCTTTGTTCACTTAACTTGCACAGGACAATGGCAATTTCCTTTGTATTGTGTGATGCAGAGTTCATAGGCACACACTTTACAAAGATGTTATCTAACCTGATTTCCTTCATTCGGCTTTAGCCTGGCTATTTTAAGTACTTGATTTGTGGATAGGGATGTCCTGCCCGCATATTCTTGTAAGGCCAAAAAAAAAAAGATGAAACAAAAGATTTACAGAGAGCACAGAACACACACCCATCCATAATACTAACAAGGCACCATTACTTAATGGTAAAACAGCTTAATAATAGTGTCTTGCAAACTGCATCTGACCTGCAGAACCCATCAGTTAAATGGCTCCAGCCATGTGAACATTAAAGCTCCATGTGTAAGGCATGAATGAGAAGTCGCTGTAGCTTTTTTCAGAATATTCCTGTAACATGATGGCTCTTCAGGCACGCAGCACCTAAAGCACTGAACTGCAACCCTGCAAGGCTTGACGGCTTAAAGTACTTTCCGTGTTCCTCTACCTTCAAAACACTTTGGGCTTCTGGGAAAGGGAACCAGGATTTAAAATGTACAACTGTCAGGGATTGCTTCTGAAAGGAACCTACTATATTTTGCTGTGTGTAATGCGCACTTTTTGGCCTAAATTTGTGAGGGGAAAAATAAGGATGAGCATGGGTAGTACTAATTCCATATCTATAACATATAAATGTTTTTAATTCTTTTATTTATGCTTATGAGTTAAAAGTGTAACTCTAGAAATCAGTAACGATATCTATAAGCAAAATAATACCCTGGAATACGATAATCCGTTTTGTTGAACTTACAACGAACTGGCAATGAGTTCTTGGCCTTCTATGAAGCATAAATATCGTGACTTTATTACCGGTACATGAAATTTCTTGTACCTTTTATCTGTTCTTGTGTTTTGTAATTATTTGTTACATAAAATTTCTCGTACCATAATGTGTTAAAAAATAAATGCTAAAACTCCTTTATAATACAAAAAACAAGTACCTAAATGTAAACACATAAAAATTTGAATTAAAAACTTAAAATGAGAGACTTTTTTCCCTGAAAATTTGGGCCAAAAATGTGGGTGCACATTATACATGGCAAAATACGGTATATTTTATTAAGTTGAATTTTAATAACTACTAATTAGATTGCAGGATTATTTTATTTTCTTCAAAAATTGCCTCTCCAAAAATAGCCTTTAGCAACTTATAAAATCAGAATTTCAATAAAACCAATTTTAAATCTTCTTTTTAAGTTATGTGTTGTTTGCAGACTACCTCTAGAATGCTTAGGCTGTTAAGAGTCACTTTTAGATACCAGCAGAAGTATTCATATTATGTTTGCATGTGTGTTACACACACAGGAAAAAAAAAATCAAACAGTTGCCCTTAGGCTATAAAGCTCATGTATAACACACTGCCATTATGCAAATATTTCTGTCAAAGAGATTTCATTTAGTCAACAAATTTTTGAGTAGTTACTTTGTGCTAAGTTGATTGACAGAGTATTCCAGAATAACTGTCAAGAAGCCATCTAGTAATAGATGACATTTGGCCCTAAGTTTACTGCTTAGCAACAGTTCTATTGGTTCTAATAATTGATAATATTCCCTATATAAGTATAATTTTAAAATCAAGCTAAATTTCCAACCCATAGTTTGACATCAATAGAACGCAGAGCTAATGTGAAAGCTTGGCTATTTGAACAATCTAATTTTCCTGGTGTTTCCTCCAAAAGACTCAACAACTAAGTATCTTCAGGATGCTAAGCTGTACACACGCTGTAAGTTCTCTTCTCTTGGGAGGCAATAAAGCTGCTACTTCTGGCTGTGGTGACAGGGGTAGAAGAACAAGGAAAGAAGGAAACAGTTCGGTTGCTACTCAGTTCAGAAGCCACCTTTCCATCACAGCTGGAACCTAGAACTCACTCTTCTGCTTTCTTTGCTCTGACCGCTGGTGTGAGGAACCAATCCTTCTTCCTCTTGCTCTCAAACTCGTGACTCCTGCACGGTAACCTCTAGGCTGCCAGAGACATGGCCAAGACAGATTGTCTCCTAACGTCTTTAATGGATGCAATTCACTCATTCAAGATCTTCAGGGAGAAGATGAGGAAACCAAGAGACAACAGCATGAAGAATGCCGGCCTCTGAATTGTGTGTTCACATTCCCAGTTCCTCAACCTATTTGTGGATCACTTTCAACTTGTGAACTTTCATTTATACACATGAAGGTAAGCCTCTGAACAAAAGCTCCTCAGTTTTCAGCTCCTCACTATAGGACGGCGTGCTCCAATGGTTTTTATGGAGAAAATGGAGGCATGATAGTTTTTATTGAGAAAATGGAGGCATGAAAATTGGCAGAAAACATAAAGGCTGAGTTGCTCATGAAGGCAAATTTTGCATCCTCCTTTTATAGACACAACACATCAGGTCGTAAAGTGCACGAGTGGGCTAGGGCTTAAAAGGAGCCATTCCACATCATGAATTCCAGTATTCTTTTAATGGAAAGCAAAAAGATGGAAGTGTAAAAAGATGCTATTGTTATTCAAGAATATGGTCATTGCTATACAACTGGAAAATGTGAGCACAGGAAACATGCCACTGGATCGATGCAACACTGATTTATCCACCTTGCACTTGTAAAGTGCCACTGTTGAAAATCTGTATAAATTCTCGACTGCTCAAACAGTGTGGATTAATATCTCACAACGTACCCACCTGAATGTGAACTAGAGCACTTAGACCATATTCTCTTTAGGTGGCTCTCTTTAAAAAGATGTGAGAATTCCCTTATCTCTGAGGGCTACCTGTCCAGACAACACACAAACAAATGTAAACATTTTCTGAGGAATTCAAATGGTTGACAGAGACCTGTGTCTTCCCAAAGAGAGACAATGCTGTTGCAAACTGAGGCAGAAAGGAGGTGAGATCTAACTGATCTAGGAGGTTACAAAAGATTTTCATGGCTGATTCTGAGAAATCATGTCAGTGCATACTCTATTCCCAGGACAGTTTTATGATGCTGATAAAGTAGATCTATTCTCGCAATGCTTTCAGCACCCTGTTCTGATGACCAAATCATGTTCCCATGAGTATAAGCAAATTAAGAATAGATTACCTCTTCTTAGAAATAGTATGTCAAAATTTAGTGATTAGAAAATTGTCTTGCCTTGGTTTATAACTTACAGAGTACAAGCTAATATTTAAAAAGGATAAAGATATTTTTAATGCCTAGTCCCCACTATCTTCTATATTTTTTTCTTTCAGTAAACAATCATTTCAGAACAATAGACTTACCTATTAATAACTATTGGAGGAAGCAGAGTATAGCTTTGTGATCTTTTTATTCCTTAGCATCAATTCCCTCTGAGTCACTGGATGGACCATTCAGTATATCAAATGTTGTTAAAATGAATTTCATGAAAAATTCAACCTATTTTGCAGACTTTATAGAGATTGTTTAGATGGGATAAATGAAAAGGGACTTCTGAAGTATTAGTGCTCATACTTAATAGACATATATTAAAGAAAGTTAAAAAAATTCCTTCTAGCCTGATGTGTCTGATCAGGTGTATGTCATTTTCCAATATAGGTGACAATAATGAAAACAAGCTCTCATGGAGCCCTGCAAAGGTCTTTTCTATATATCATCATGTTTATGAGGACAGACTGGGGGGACTGAGGCTCCCCAAGATTAACCAAGCAGCTAATAATGGAAGAAGCAGATATTCAAGCAAGCCTATGCTTGTGGATTCCGAAGGCCACACTTTCCCTCCATTTTATCCTGAATAGGAATATAACGACAACAAAGGATGCAAATATCCTGGCCTATATTCTCAAAGTGGTGAAGAATGTTCCTCTGTCACAGTTCAAGAACAAACCTAGTGTCCATGGAACAGAGGCACAGTGAACAAACCAGCAAGTTGGTATCTGTGAAGTGTGCTAAGGATGCCAAAATCACAGATGTTTTGAATGGCAGTGTAAGGAAAAGTTCATTGACTATAATTGTTAAAATTGTAGCTTTATTGAAAGTGAGGTAACCCTTTGTGAAGACCGTTGCTTTAGGTTTTGACTTGAACATGCCTTTTGCAGACAGTAGCCTTGTCACAATGCCCAGAGAATCCTACAGCTGTTCATGCGTCTTTGAAATTTCATGAGAAAGTGGCCAGTGATCAAAAAGGCACTTCCATGTTTGGAGTACTTTGCAAAAAGGGAAAGAGAACCACTGGCCTGGTGGTGAACACATTCACCCCTATATACCATACTATTTATGACCATATATCTCGTATCTATAGTCTCAATAGCACTGCGCCTGATCCTATACCCCAAACAAGGTTTACTGAATTGAATCTACCTTTATAAGTCATTGAGTTTGTTTACGCATTCATTTCAATACACACTCATTAAGTACATCCTATATGCCAAGGACCGGAGTGGTTACATAGTTCCTATCATAGGGTAAGCACCCAAGAAATGAGAAAAGAAGCCTGGATGAAACAGTATGATCTGTGCCACTTGATAAGTCTAGTGATGCTTATGCCCATGACCAAACATCATCAAGACATAAACTTACATTCAATACACTTATAAATGTAGCCAGAGACACATGTACTGTATACAGTAGCCAGATTTTCAGATACAACATTATCAAAATTTAAAGCTAAAATTTCAAGATGTTATTATTCACCTATCTGGAAAATTAGTATTTTCTGAGAGTCCAATATTAGCTGAACTTTTACAGTACCTAATTTTGACCCCAGCCTCACTTCCTCTTTCTTCTAAGAGGTGCAATGACAATGAATGTGAACCTTAAGTGAAATATAATTATCTTACTTTACACGTTATAGGATGAAAATGTAGATTTCTTATAGTAAAAAAACTGAACTTGAAGCCAAATGTGCGCTATAAAACAATTAAAGAATGAAGACATCTACTTAAACCAGGCAAGTTTAAATAGTTTAAACAATTCAAATTTACTCAAACAACCTCAAATGCTCAGATTTGGTAAATATTTTCGTTTTCCCTTGGTTGTGGTGATCTGATCCCTGGTAACTAATATGTCTACACACTTAGAATTTTTAGAGAAAAAAAAAAAGATGATAAATGCCTAATCAGCCATATTTACACTAAAAATCCTGTGCATATGTATTTGGAAATATAAAGCTTTGGATATATACAGCACATATACACATGTGCACACACGCACAGACATACCTATATCTATAAACTTTGTTAGCTCCTGGGCTCTATTCTTGCTGCCCTTGATAAACAGGGGAGTTATTATCACATAATGAATATTTACAGGATTGAGAATCTCGTAAGTCTTTCAATATTGGATCGCTTCACATGGTTGTGAGATGATGGTTTGGGGAGGAAGTAAAGAAGGAAATTCCAAAATGTGAATGGCATTTAAACCTCTTAAATTTTTTTCTTCAAAGGAAGAGAAAAAGAATAAAATTATGTTTTCCTTATTCAACAAGATGGCATGCAGAGGGCTATTGGACAGAAAAGTAACTAAAAAGCATATAAAGACCAAGTGACTTCAGTCCCTTTCATGAAATATGTGAGTTAAAAAAAAATCCAATAACCATAAAACAAGGTTTTCTTTGATGCTGAACAAAAAACAAGCTTGAAATTTAGTGCTGCTGAGCAAATGAACAAAAAATACAGATGTCCTTACCTTCAGCTCAACTCAGATTTGCCATCTGAACAGCCCCATGCTTAACTCTGTACAACTGACTAAATGCATTAGTGAACAGCAAAGCTTAAAGTAAAAATTTTAAATACGTATTTTTCCTTTCCCCCACCCTTAATGAATTAAAAAATTCAACTGTAACACATCCCTTTTCTTGTCCTTCATGAAATACAAATCTTAAAATAACACATAAAAAAGCAAAATATGTTATGTCTTTTCCATTCTAATTTTTCCAAATTAACTACGATATTGATTGTTTTATTTAAAATGTAGGACCTTGATGCTATTTTAATTTTCCAAAGTCAGCTCATGATACCAATTTCCCCAAAGGTCAAAAACAATATATTAAGGAAATACCACCTGCTACTTAGAGCTTCCACAGGAAATTTGCATTTCCACTTTGTAATGTATTATTTGGGGGAGGAAATGACAACCTACCTCATTATCCCAAAGCCCAGTATCCCAATAGCTGCAAAGCAGCAGAGAAAAAGAAAGAAGGCCAGTGTCCATTTTCCTACTGACATTTAAGGTAAATAAAAATTCAGTAGGAAAAGGCAAAACACAGGCACTGAAAGATGCCAGGCTCACCCAAACTCTCTCTTGTGTTTCCATTAAGCCAAACTTGCTTGCCAGCTCACTTGAGTGGGACTAGTTCCACAGAGGGGCAGCTATGGGTCCCGGGCACATTTTTCAATCTTTTGTAAACAATTCCTGTAGGATTAAGGTGCTGGTCATGGACGTGCCCTTTAACCGACCTCCATGAGTGAGAGAGAGCACATGGAGACAGCATTTCCAAAGTTCAACAGACCTTTTCTACAGTGTTATTTACAAACCAAACAAGGTTGAAGATAGATTACTTCCTACTGTCTAGCTCACAGGAAAGAAGCATTATGTTCAGGTATAGTATATACATTGGGGAACAAAGGAGTTGCTGAAAGCATCTCCTCTTATAAGCGTTCAGCTATCTTGGGTCTACAATATGCTTTACTCGGAAAACCCTGTGGATTCAATTTTTTGGAGTGTATCATCTCTCTCTTCTTCCCCCTCATCCTTTTTTCATATTTCATTGATTTTCTTCCTCCACAGTTTTTATTATGATATAAAAACAACCTGCTAATCCCTGTCATATACCCCATACTTAATGTGCATGGTAATTAAAGCAACCTATATCTTGACACATTAGAAAAATTTGTTCTATCAATCAGTGATTTTTATCTGGGTAAAGGCAAACAGCTAGTTTAATCAATTGTTGTTCCTCATTGAGTTGACTGTCCTCTTTAAAGCATAAAGATATTTTCAGGTGAATTTTATTTAAAATTGAACAGAAATGGGTATTCATTGAAGTACTTGCTGTTAAGCTACTTGAAGAACTAATGTTACTTGTAGGTTTATTCTGTCATCTACCTGTGTAAGTTGCATCTACATGCAATCTACATGCATCTCTTAAGGAAAGATCAAGTTGATAAGCTTTTTCAAGATTTTTAAACAAGGGTGAGTTAATACAGGTTTTTAAAATTAGCAATAGCTTCATCTTCAGTGATGAAAATTATTTAAATGTTATGGTCATGATGGGCTACAGCTAGCAAAACAGAATGCTGCTTAAAAATCAAATGTGTTAAAGATGGAACACTGAAATACAAGCATGGAAAACATGAGGCAGTTTTGCTGTTGAGAGAAATGGTTCAACAAACCAGCCAAAGAACACCCAGTATTCATCTAGGAAGCAGCTTTCAGAGCAGAGAAATGTAGAGCTTGCCTACACAATGTCCAAGTACCTATGTAAAAACTCAGCCAAATCCCTGAATATTTTGGTTCGAATTCCAAAAGTTTGCTGTATACAGACCAAGTTAAAAATGGTGAAAAGATTGGAAAATAGAAATCCCAAAATAAATGAAAGAGAACTGGACTGTTTAGTTTGAAAGAGGGTGAGAATGTTGGTGACTTAAGAGCTGTCTTAAGAGAGATATACATCTATATAGATATAAACAAGTCTTTATCTTCATAGAGACCAACAACAAGCCTGTATCGTCTATGAAGGCAAATCAGGAAACATTGTTTTAACTTAGTAAAGGCATCTGATAGCTGGAAGCATCATAAACTATATGTCAAGGTTCTGGCTTCTAACCCATTTTCTGCTTCTGAGTAGCTACAAGATCTTGGGCGAGTCTTTTGAACGCTCTAGTTTTCCATTTCTCCATCTAGAATGGAGATCATTGTCAAATCTCACCATTCTATAAAACACCAAGAACGCTTTGTCCTTGACTTCTTCAAAACTGAAATAATTACCCATTTTGTCTACAGCCTGGCCACTTAGAAAGTGCAGGACTGTCTTTCCCAGTGTGGTTCATATATTGGGCAGCACGAAGGGACACCCAATAGAGGTATTATAGAATAAGACCTCAAAAGGAAAACAGTCTGTGGTAAAGTAGCAATTTATCTCTTCAGAAAAGTTGTGATCTACCCCTATTGCCACTGCTCTGATCAGAGGAGAAAGGGGCCATTTTGTGAAAACAGTTCAGGGCTGGAACTCAGGCTGGTTTGAAAATGGTGCTAAGTTGTACTTTTAAAATGAGTGATAAAACCTCCCATGTGTTGACAGAAGACTATAAAATACTGCAACTTCTCCTTCCTTTACATAAAAGGAACATCCAGGCCCTTTCCCTGGGAGTCTGCAGTGACATGCCCTCCCAAGTTATACTCCAGCAATAAGAAGACCTTACTTATTTCACACTTAACTATGATCAGCGTGGCCGGGCAGAAGGCTACATGCAAGAACACTTTTTTTTTTTTTTTTCTTTCCTTGAATGAACACAGGGCTGCTTCTGGAATTAGAGTTTGCATTTTTCTGGCCCCATCCCTCCTGCGGAGCGGAGTGTGAGTTGGGAGACAGCTGAAGGAGCCTTTAGCTGAATGTTTCTTGTGACAATGGGGGTGTTTCAGAGCTTCCTGCTGCTGGTGGTGATCCTGCTAACCTTTCCTTTGTGGTCTCTGCAGTTCTAGAGACTGGAAACCAGCATCCCAGCTGATTGAATGCAGGTTTCAAGTGCAAAAGAAAACGGTGGTTGTTTAATGAGCAAATGCCTTTTTTTTATTGCTCAACATTGAAGTTGTTTTATTTTAATGTTTAAATTAATGTATAGGCAGGATGCAAACTGCATTTGGGTTGAAACAGAACTTCACCACGGCTCTTGTGCTTGGTGGGGGGGGTAGGGGATGGGGGGGGAGGCGGGACTGCTACTATTACTTTAAAAGCGCAAATTTGTAAACTAGCATGAAAAGCTCTGCTCTGCCACCCCCACCTGCCTCCCAGGAATGAATTCTATAGAGACAAAGTTAAACACATAATTTGTAAAACTATTGAGAAGTAAACTTCATGTTCCACAGTAAGGGGAGCAGTTGCCAAATGCAGATAAATCTTCACCCCAGTAGGAAGCCCCACACTGTTCTGAAAACAATTCCTAGATTTAGCCTCTGTTGGAACTGACTGAATGCTCAAACCACAGGCACTACTCACTGTTCTAGCTCCCCCTTATTTTGGGGGAGGAGTTGACACTTTCAAAAACCAGCGACTTCCCTAATAAATAGCATGATTTAATGGGGATTTTGATTGTCCTGAGTTGGTATCTCTGGGAACAGAAGGTTTAATTTATTTTGCTCTAAGCAGGTGTGTAATGAGAATAGAGGCTGTGTTGATAAGCGATCCCTGGGAGTCGGTAATATATTATCCCTGTAATTTCTTCCCAAAATAGACTTAATGGAAAGAGGATGTATAATATACCCCTTCTCAAAGGAAGCATTCCCCAATACAACAGAAGCAGTCATTCTAAAAACAGCTTTATGGCTCTTCAGTCAATAGCTCTATTTTCTCCGCTTTCACAACTTCCTTCCTTCTACTATGTAAGAACGTAAGTAAGGACACACACACACATTCGCATCTCAACCCTCAGCGAACACAACTGAAAATTCCCCAACATGGGATTCCACCCCTTATCCCCCACCCCCACTGAAAATTTAGTCATTATTTGATGAGATTTAACCTGAGTACCTATAATGCTTTTCCTTTAATTTCATTTTTACTTTAAATCACGGTGAAGAACCATTCATTAGCCTTGGGTTACATTGATTTCAGGGAGCATTTACGAAGTGCCCTATTAGGAAGCCCTGTATCAGATACAAAGACAAATACGAGGCAGTGTTCATGAAATATGGTGAGCTGCCAGCAGAACCCGTCTCTAAAGATAAAGATGGCCTCAGGAGCAGAATCAGCACTCGGGCATCCAGACTGCTCATTATCAATCCTAATCACACACCTAAACTACAAGTCAGGTTACTTTCCCAGGTCTCAGATATGAAACTTCCTTGCTAATCCTATGATGTTTTCCATAGTTAATTTCACGAGCTAGAATTTCCTCCTGCTCAGGGCCAACCAAGTCCTTATTAAAACAGAAGCAGCCAAAAAGTTGGGTTGGGTGTCAATTTTTCAAATTTGGAAGATGTTTTCCCTTGAGTTAAAAAGAAAAAAAAAAAAAAGGTTATAAATGGTGGCTAGAGCCTCAGGCTGAGTGACAAAAACCTATAACCTAAAATGTATTTATAATAGAAATTATAGAAAAAATACTTTTGAGCTATTCATGGTTGATTAAAAGAGTTAGACAACAGTTGGTAAGAAATATTTAAAAAATTCATCTTGGAATTTGACATTTGAGAAATACCAGGGTTTAATAAAAGCCAGTGGGTGGCAACTTTTCAGGAGGGTCTGAATGGGAGCTTCTGGGCATTTCCAAGGGCTGGAGATTAATGGCATTCTTTCTTTAGTCTATTAAAATTTTACCTCAAAACGTATGGTTTCTCTCTTCTCTGATATGTGTATTGCCAGGGCCACTCTAGCAATATGACAAAATGGTAGAAAAGGCATGGAAGTAAATGGGAAGACATGTTCGGAAAGAACTGGAAAGATTTGGAAGAGAGAAGGAAAGGGGAAGTAAACTGATACTTGTATGTACAAAAATACGTGAGACCATTATCTTAAGGGGATATAGAGGCAGGAAGAGTCTCTGAGCCACGCAGAGTCTCTACAGTCCACAGCAAAGACCTCATAGTTACCACTATCTAGAGTGACTTCCAAGGGATGTGCGTGTGGTGCGGGCTGGGCTGAGATGGAGGGCAACTGTTATTTGTAATCCAGGGCATTTACAAAATTGAATGCCTGCCTATATCCAATTTACAGCCCAGAAATGATCATATTGGAGAGGCTGGAGACGCTCCTCAAACATAGCCAAAAGAGTAACGGGATTAGAAGCAGGTCAGATGCAGGTCTATTAAAATAATTTTATACTTTAATTTAAAGTGGGTTCATTTAAAAACTAGTTTCCATAACATGAAGGAAAATAGGAAGCGGGTAAAGTTTCCACTACCCCAAATAAACCAACACAAAACAGACCCTGACTAGAGCAAGAGGGATTTTAGTTAGTATCAGGCCTTCCCAAGACAGGCTGGGGTTGGAGTTGGGGCAAGCTTTCTTTGGGGTGTAAAAGTTTGGCATCTCTTATCACACAAACTCTATAGAGTTCCCATTTGAAGCCATAAAATGGCACCTATATGAGTGTCCTAGCACACTATGTCTGGGCTTCCTCTGTGTTATAGGAACTTATAGGAACTTAAGGTATTCAGTAAGCAAGTCAGGGAGGTGTTTGATCTTCAGCGTCGTAATATATTTTGTTTGGTCCAGTACTAGAGCTGGCAAGGGGAGCAACCCTGTTCCAGCTTCTTCCCTGAATGCCCGGGAACTGACAGTGACCTGTATGGAACACCGGGAAGCCCACAATGGGTGACAAGTGCCCCTTCATCAAGGAATTCTTTTATTCCCCCACTTCCCCTCTTCCTCCCAGTCTTCAGAACACCAATTTATATAAAAGATAAAAATAGAGCTGCTCTGGGTTGGGAGTGGGAAAGGACCCAGAATCTTTTCCTCTTATTTCCTGAGGAACTTTCTTCCAAGTATGGCCACAGGGAGTTTTTGCTTCTCTTTTACTTGACTGGGCCCAAACTTACCAATTAAATTAACCAGAGGAGCATGCCAATTAGTGAGAAGGCGCAGTTTCACTTCATTTCCAACTGGCAACACCAAAGACATGGTCAGGCAGACCTTTCCTAAGGCCACTAGTAGGAGAACGGGGACTAAAATACACGTTTTAAACAAATCTTTTACATTTTCCTTTTCTCTATAATTTCCCATTATATTTTAGTAGTCCCTTGATGTTTTTGAGGATTTGGCAAACCCCCAAATTCACAGTCTCTAAATTTGGGAATCCAGGAAATATTCTGCTCAGGTTTGGAGATTTCTTCTGAAACTGCATTAGTATCGAGAGGCAAATGTTTCCTGTGCATATATCCTCCCTACCAAGGTTAACTCCCTCTCCCAACGTTTACCAAGGATTCATCTTTCACTTGATGGCTCTTTTCACAAAGAAATCAAAACAACTGTTTAGTCTCTTAGAGACACTAACATGTCAACTCAAATTGGGAAACAACCAGGTTGCATTGGGATGTGACTGTTGGCAGCGAGTTGGCTCACTTTATCCACAAACTAAGTGATTTTCCCCCCCAATATCGGTTTCCCTGTGCCAGAATTCAACTCTGTGCCTGAGAGAAATGACACACTACTAAATGTCATGGACCTCAGAGTCCATTTTGGTCAGTGAAAACTCAGGCTGCCTGCCCGTCCACTGGGCTCTTTTTATGCAGCCTTGAATCCTTTATGGATTGTGGTAAAACAGGATAATACTAAGTAAGGCTGCAAATAAACAGAGAGCAGACCTGAATACCACCTGGTGACATTTTTTTGTTATATTTTGTCATTTATATACATATTCTGCCACCTATTGGATTCCACGGCATGTCTTTCAGTGGTATTGATGGATTCACGGACATTTTAACACTTATCACTTCAATGACAAGTAATAGAACATGCCACACCTTTCCACATTCTTCTCTGTCTTTCCAGATTTGGGAAAACAGCAGATTTACACAAATGTTTAAGAATTATTGCATTTGCCTTTGAAATTATGTTCAATTTCTGTTCCTTAAATTCTATTTCATCTGCAAAGATCTGGTTGGAAACACTTGCCCTTATTAACTAAAGCATTTACTTAGGTTGCCAACCTATCCTCTTGTTTCTAAAGCTTGGAATTAACTGACTATAGGGACCTGCCTTCTGCAATCACTCCTAAGGCTCCTCCGCAGTCACTCGTTCTTATGAAAATCAGACAAAAGTGGAAATAGAAAAGTAGATCAGCATATACATGGTTTTCCATTAGGACCACTGCACTGTTTTTATTAGATATCTTGCCTGATTTACTTGAGCTTTCTTTTGAGCCAGGAGCTCATGGGCCACTACTAGATTTTCATTAGTGATACTGTCTGATGTATCATTTAACAAGCACACCAAAATGCCTGTTATCAGTGTGAATACTGAAGACTAGCTTTGGTTCTTTGCAGGGCACCAGTCTATATTTTTCTAGTGCTGTCTGTCTTCCACATGTGGGATTTAGCAAGTCTATCCTGCATACTGTTCCCAAAGCAATATAGCTATAATATAGGTGAGGCCCGATAAACGTTTTTATCTGATATTTGTCCATTTTCTGTGGGGGAGTTCTATCAGATGAAACAAGACCGTCTGGACCTCCCATTTCTTTTTCATCCTGCTGAGAGACTTACCAGAGCAGTACTCCTTCCCTTCTGCAGAAACTTCTGTTTTGTTTTGTTTTTTCCATCTAGAGGTGCTTTGAAACATATGGTCAACCCACTGGTAGCTCCTGCTCTACAGTATCACTGGCATCACTTCTAAAAATAGGAATTACTTGCCAGGAAATGGATGCAAACAACACTTACATGTTTAATAAAATAAGTAACATTACTTCCTTTTTCAACTTTGTCTTCATTGCCCTTCTACAGCATTTATGGTAGAACATTATAAAGTTACATACAGATGGCAATCACAAGACAATGTTTAGAGTCTCCAGCCTCCTGATATTTAACACTTTCATCTTGATCTGCACCGAAAGGTGAATTTCATTTCTTTTCTTAAAAGTTTAAAAAAAAATGTATTAAAATTTTTTTTTAATTTTAAGAAGTTGAAAATTGCATTTTTGATGCTATCAAAGCCGCTTTTTAATTCACATGATTACTTACAGGTACTCTTATGAGACTAGAACAGAAGCGGAGTGCAAGAAGAGAGAAGTTTACTTCAGATCTTTAGGCCCATTTCTTAATTTTGCTAAGACTAGGAAGGATGTGTGTATAGCTGGCTCTGAAGGACATTTTACAAGCAATGCATCTAGACACTCTTGCAGAGGTAGGACTTTGAATAAATTATTTAGAAAATCCAAGTTAAAAAGCTTCCTCTGAGTGGAGAAGGGATGCTTTAGTTTGACTTATCAAAAGCAGACATTTTCCCTGACTAAACTCCTGGATAACTATACACTTTTAGAAATCACTGAAAACTTGCCTTTCTTTCTCTCAAGCTGCCATTTAGTGTAGCGTAAATGCTTGTAGAACTGTGCTAGGTACTAAAGAGATACACAAAACTAGCTCTTGTCTTTGCCAAGAAACTTAAAGCGCCATCAGAGAGACAAGATGAATGTTTGAGAAACAGCTAGAGATACAAGCAAATTAAAGGCCAAACCCATAAATTTAGGTTGTTTACCTCTCTGACTTCACACTCCAGGAAACTCCTGGCCTTCTCTCACTCCCCTCTCTGCTTTCTCCCTTCTCTCCCTGCTGCCTGTTTCACCTGTTAGGCCCATCAGCGACACTTACAGACTCTGTTCAGTGCTATGCTATCATCCTCTCTTTGATGGGGAAAAATAAAAATCATGATTACTTATATCTGTTCATTTAAGCAATTCAGTCACTCATTTGTTCATTAAACAAATGCTATCTTACGAAACACTGCGCTAGATAACGTGAAGGGACAAGATGATCAGACCCAGACTCTACCCCAGTTTTGCCTCTTTCGCTGCAGCCCTCACTCATGTTCGATGAGAGCCATCAAACACCGCCGCTCTTTACTCAACTTCATCATGGCTTCCCAGTTCTAGGGTCTGGGCCGCCTTCCACACTGCTTCCCAGCATCCTAAAGGCCTCCGTGGCATGGGACTCATCGGCCTCGGGAATTCTCAAATATCTCCACCTGCCTTTTCTTTCTTCTTCGACTCCTCCCCCTACTCTCCAGGCAGTGCCCCCAGGGCTCAGCCGAGAAGGCCTTGCTCTCCTCTTTCTTCTCCACTCACTTCCTCAGTGCACCCACATGGATTCAATTAGCACCTATACTCAGATGAGCCCCAGATCCCTACCTCCAGCCCTGACCTTTCACCCTCTCTTCAGTCACATATTTCTCAACATCTACAAAATATATAGACTGGATATTTCACTGCCATCTAAAGCAAACATGTCAAAACCAGATTGTATTATGTCTCCCCCAAAGCTACCTCTTCTGCCTACCTCCCCATAAGCAGCAGAAGTGCTAGTGTCCCCAGCTCCCCAAGTCTATCTTCCAGCAGTCCCCTCTTTCCATTCACTGTCCCCTTTGCCTGCACCTTCCCGTCAAGTCTTCTACTAAGCCCTATTAACTCTTTCCCTGTATTATTTCCTTAGACACAAACTTTCACCGCCATTCCCCAGCCAAAGAGCTATTTCAGATAGTAAATATCTCAAAGTAAAATACATACATACACATACTCAAAGAAGTCATAAACAAGAAGATTTTCTGGGAGGTATCCTACATATCCTAAAACAGATCAGGAATGGTTCCTGTCACGTTTTCTAGTGATTTACAGAGCATAAAAGAAATGCTTCAAGATGGAGTTATATGATTATTTATTAGGTTTTTCTATTTACTTAACTCCATGGTTGTTTTATTGTTATGTTCCCAGGGAGGCACTGGCCTAACAGGCCCGTTAGAAATACAGGAAGAAAAATGGAGACAAGGCAAATTTAATAACGGCATTCCAAGAATATCCTTTACAAGACTTATCTGCTGTCCAGTCCATCATGCTGTCAGGAAATTTTGCCTCTGGTTTATCTTCACGTTCCTCATTTCTTAATTGTATCCCTTTTTACTCATTTTTTTTTTTTAGTAAAGTATTCTCCCATCTCCTTGAGATGAATTTAAGAATAACTACATTAATAGTTACTAGACATGAGAACAAGCTGGCTGAGACTGATTACCAGAACTGACTTGGCTGAGCTTTGGAAAATCTAATTGTTCACTGCACCCCCTATTGTTCTATGTGGGATTTGTCCAAAGTGCAACCTTAGTATAAGAGGATCTTCCTGCCTGTTAAGGAAGAGAGCGTCCAGGGTACTCCTAGAATGGCTGAACTCTCACTTGCTGTGAAAGTTAGTGTGTGGATTATCTAAGTCTCTTGGGAATCCCTCTCCCTTTCTCTCCCACTACCTCGATCTAGGCAATTTAAATGCTCCACAAAGTCATCTCCAGAGGAAGGACAGAGAAGAGGGGAAGAAACATTGAAACGAATTAACTATACAGATTTTGCCAATTTGCTTTTAATTAGAATCTCTTAATAGAATGTTAACATTTTTAGGAATATCTGTTTGGCTTACTCCCACATTGCCCAAAGTTTAAACACAAAGGTTAATTCCACAAAAAGTTTAAGTCAAGGCAGGTATTCAAAAGTGCATGTAACAAAGCAGCTAGAATCACTAGAAGTAAATCTGAGGCAGGGAATGAAAAGTTCTTTATAAACTGTATAGGGGATAACAGATACGGGAAAAGGAGAGGGCCAAGGGAATGAGAAAGGAAGGTTGATATTAGCTGACACCAAAGAGACAAAGACAGGGAATACTTTCTGCGCATCTGTTTTATGGAATTAAACCATGCCAGAGACAACCCTGTGGCTTCTGCAAAAAGGTTAATCCTCTACAAGAGTGCTCAAAGTTCAGCCCACCCTCTACTCCCCAAGCTATCCTCCCAGGCATGGTGTTGCACCTGAGAGTGGTGCCTTTTTCTAATTTGCACAAGAGTGTCATAGGGGGCAGCAGTTAAACTGCACCCAGGATTCATCTAGATCTGATGGGGAAACCTAGGAAGGAGTAACTCGGTGTCTGGAAATGATCTGAAGGGCATTTGATGGGTTTTATATTGGAGAGGGCCACAGATAAGCCACACAGAGATAACTTGGGAAATTCCTCAAGGTGATAATGAGATACAGAGCTATCCGGGACTCCTCCAGTACCAATTAAATGACTCCTTTTGATATTGTTGTCTCTGGATGTTCTCTTCTCAGAGCTGGTTCTTGGATGTAGCTTGTCCCTGTGGACATAACATCAGAAAGTGTATGGAAGTGCATGAATACCTCAAAAGGGATCTAGTGGTGGAACAGCATAATGGAGGGAAAAAAAAGTGTTTCTGAGGGATGGGTAAGCAGAATTATTTAAAAATGTTAACACTGTTCAGTTCTAGGCTCCATAAGTAGTTGGAAATAGTGACTTGATGCAGAGGAGAGTGACAAAGAGAGGGAAACGGAAGTAATATTTATTATAGAGCATTGATTATGCCAGGAACGTTTTACGCATCACCAATTCTGACAAGGACAATATGAGATAAGGCCCATTCACCCCATCTGGCATATGAGGAAACTACAATTCAGAGAAGTCAGGCGCTCTGACTCAGGTGAAACAGCTAGCTGAGTGCCACCGCTCACATTCAAACCCAGGTCTAACGACAAAGCCCATGTTCTTTCACTTACACCATGCTGCTTATTGAAAGGCTGGAGAAGATGCCTGACAAGGAAAAGTTAAAGGAAGTTCTATAAGTCATGCTTGACAAAAAAAAAGACTGAAAAGAGATATAATGTTTTTGAAGTCCTGTCTAGGAAGGACAAACCTAAAGGATGGTAACCAGCTGTTCTGAAACTTGTTCTGAAAAAATAAGAATAGGAAATGGGCTTCAACTGCAACATGAAGGAAAGCTTCCTTACCAGAAAGGGTGTAAGCACTGGAGTTAGTGGCTGAGGAACATTGTGGAATCTTCTTCCTGTGCAGAAGGTGAGACAAATGACCCCGGTAAGGAGATGAAAAGTGGAGTTTGTTTAAAATGGAGGGAACCACTGACGTTTTTGCCCAGAGAGAAGGAAGAGAGAAGGAAAACTACCACAGAACGGCATGCTAGAAAATAGCGATAGGAATGGAGGAATAGAAGAAATGTTGGATGGGGGGATAAATAGAGAACTACAGAATCGTGATTATAAATAATTAATGAGAACACTTTTGTTTCAATAATGTAGTGTAATCATCTTTGTGGAGCAAAGTCCTGCAGCATCTCTCTCTCTGAAAGTATTTTCAAGCAATATAGATTTTTACCTGAATGGAAGAATTTAAGAGTGGTCCTGCCTCACAGCAGGAATACACAAGTTCTAAATGAGCATTTTAGAGGCTTTTGTAATCCTCAAAGCAACTTATTTTTTTATATTTATATTTACATAGATTTAATATTGACTTCAGTTGAAATATATAATGCCCCATTTAATTCTCATATTGCCCTATATACTGGGCATTATCATCCTATGACAATTTATATTTTAGAGTTATGAAAACTATGGCTCAGAGAGGCTAAGGGACTTACCCATTTAATAAGTGACAGCTAAGACTTGACATTAAGTCCTTGCACAGATCCCAAATCTAGGGTTCTTTCTCGAATCTTAATCTACATTTCTCACACATTCTGAGGGTTGACTCAGATATCAACTACAGCACCTCAGGTTGTTCCCTTAACTTTGATGTGAATCATTTGTAAACTCCAGAGATTGCTTGAAAGGGTAGAGAATTGCTAAATAAAATTGATAATTCAGAGTAAGAAATAAACTTTGAAAAAAATGCCAAGTATCTAGGATATCCATGTCCCTCTATAGACATGTTGATAAGACAAGTTTTTTTGTTGTTGTTTTTGTTTTTTTCTTTTTTTTAATTATTATTATTAGTTTCAGGTGTACAGAACAATGCGATGAGACAAGTTTTATAATAGTTGTAGACAGTGGGAAGCAAGACCTAAAAGCTTTTTTCCTTTATGTTGCTGAAGCCCACTATGAAGACTGCACTCAGAACATTCTTTCCTTCATTTGTTTATTCATGGATTTATTCAAATTGGAAACAGATGTGGTCACAACTTTTTGTCTACTTTTTCAGCACTGAAAAACATTTAAATTTGTGTATCCTATAGAGAAATAAACGCCAAAATATCAAAATATATCAAGTTCTCTTTAACATTTAAAAACATTTTAATTGCTTAGCTTACCAAAAAAATATGCAGAAATTTAAAGAAAATTTTAAATGTTTCTAATTTACCTTAAAATTATTCTGGGAAATGTGGTAAGGATTGCAACAACTGAGTGTTTGGGGATTGTGGAGAGAACACAAACAGAAAAGCTAATGGGAAGAAAGTATAGTTATAAATAACAAATTTTAAAGAAGTTACAGTGTCTAAATCAGGGAGCGCCAGTCTAAGGGCCCTGATTCAGGCACTAGAGGCTCCCTATGATTATAGAAGAGTAGATATTCCCGGATCCATTGAAAGCAGAATTTACAATAGAGATGGCACCATAATAGCTTCATTTTTGTTTGGCCATGCTTGTAAAACCAATTTCAAGCACAAAATTATTGATAAATATATAGCTCAATGTGGTGAACCCCAAATCTTGGAGATGAAACAATACTGACCCTGCACCATAGTATGGAATGATTCTTCTACACATGACCCTGATCTCTAAGTGGGGGCACGGGGTGGGGGGTGGAGGCTACAGGGTAAAGGATCCCATCAACACAAGTATGATGAGGAAGATAGACAGGGGTCTCCAATGAAGCTGAGATTTGATAGCATGGGAATTCAAAGACCAAGGGCTGTACTAGGAGACGTGGCTTCAGGGATACTCCATGTTAGTGGGACCAACCATGCTAAGGGAACAGGAGAAATAGACAACTTAGAGCACACGACCCAGCCGCGCTTCCCGCATCCTGAGCTTGCTGTCATCACACAACTTTCCTTGGAGCTCTGCCAAGCAGTGTGCCCGCAGAGAAGCTGCTCTGTTGAGCAGAGGATGTGGACGCTAACTATCCTGTCACCTGCTTCCAGGGAAGGCTGAAAGCATATTAAGGTTTTTAGAAGCCTGATCCTCCCAATAGCCAACCCCATTATTAAACTATCCTTTTATCTAAAACTAACTTTAAAGTCAAGTGATGGAGATAGCAGGTCTGCTATTCCCAACCTTTGAAAAATCTGTTTTTCTAACAACAAAACCAGCTCTTTCCCAGACCCAACACTTGAGCCCAGTGGCATCTTCTAAACTTGCTTGTGCCTTCAGCTTGTTAATATAAGTTATCAAAGGACTCCAATATAGTCTTGTTTTGAAACAACAAGTTGAGTTTCTATTAGATATATATCAGTTTTCAGGCTAGACAATGTCCCTCATACTTCTGAAGCTTTCTTTCTTTCTTTTTTTTTTTTTTAAAGAGTTTATTGGGCAATTGGAGGACGGAAATACCGTTGTGGAATCGGGGTGGGGAACAGACAAGTTGCTGCCCTTTTTGCTCTTCAGTCTAGTGGTGGAGGACGTCGCTTCACTGGCCCATGTTGGTATTATCATTGCGCTCTTCCCGGGTGAGGCCGTTGCTCGTTGGCCATTGGACGGCCGCTCACTGTGGCTCATGCCAGCTGCCAGCCAGCCCCACTGCAGCCTACGCCATCACCGGTGACTCATGGCAGCCCAGCTCCAGGTCGAGCTGTTGTTCACCATCTTAACTGTAGAGGGTGCAGCGTCACTGGCCCTCATGTGGGATCCGAACTGGGGCCCTGCTGCTCAGAGCTGGCGTCCCAAGCCAACTCCTAACCAACGTGCCACTCGGCCGGCCCTGAAGCTTTATTTCTTAAAGCTATTACTCACAAGGATCTCAATTATTGTTGCAGTCTATGGGGGCTCCAATGCCACAAGGGATAAACTTAAGCGGGGGATTAGGTTAAGGGAACACTAAAAATCAGGTTTCTTGACTACTGACTTTTAGTGACTACCAATTGCTACTTTGTAGTCTATATAGTTAAAAAAATTAAGAGTTGAATTGGGCCTTTTTATTCAGTCAACCCTTAGAACAAAGGGTGCCTAGCCCTTTTTAAGGAAACGAGAAGCATGTAAGAAAGCCAAAGAAAAACATGGCGGTATGCATTTCAGTTTAATTTGGACAGCACTCCAAAGAACTAATAAGGAGTTATTTTAAAAAGGAAAAAAGGAGGAAACTATAAAAAGTGGCCTAGGATTCAGCACCCAAAGCTCCTATATGAAGATATCCATGGAAAATCAGGGACCACAGAAGGGGGCAGACAGAAATACACGCAGAAGCAAAGGAAAAACAGCAAGGTCTTATGTAGCATTATCAGCTATATGTGTTTATAGTCACGGCTAAAATGTATAACATCTTAATCATCTGTAAAATTGGGCCAATAGTACCTATCTTACAGGAGTGAGGCTTGAGTAAGATGTAAAGAATTTTTAAGTAAGAGATAAAAGATTTAACACAGTGCTTCAGTAAGTGGTAACTATTGCTCATGATTACAGTATTAGTAATTCAGGGAATATTTGAATTATTGGACAATAAAAAAAGATTGAGAAAGTATCTGTTCCTAGTGATAAGAGCCTGTCTTATGAGAATGGTAAGACAGTGACTGAATTATAGGATTGAGCAGAGGCCCCTCCTTCCCGCTGGGAGCAGGGAAAGGAGCATTTTTTCAGCTGCAGTGTCCTGTGGATAAGTGCACAAGGCCAGGCTATGGCCTGAGCATGGCTGAATGTAAGCATCATCGGGAACACATAGAGGGGAGGTAGATAGGAGCTTACTTTTATTGTTTTAGTCTTAACTCCTCTAGTCTCTTTCCTTCCCACCCTCCCTCTCTATTTCTGTTTCTCTCTCTCCTTTCTTCCTCTCTACCTGTTTCCAGTATTGTCTCTTTTGTGATATTAACTTTCATCTACCTCTTTTTTGTCCTAATGAAAATGTTTCCTCTATGCATTTAATACCCAAGATGATATATATGCAGCAATCTCATATCCAAGGACCACAAGAGCCAGAGGGGATGATCACAGGGCATCAGGGATGGCAGTTGGGAGAGGGTGTGTATGAATGTGAAAGGCTGGAGCTCTCCATCTCAATAGCTGAGCTGAAATGTGTTTCTGCCACATGTTGAAAGTCTCCCATCTTGGTCCTATTGGCAGGGTATAAAACTGTGTTCAATGGATTTAACGAACATGAGGTTGATGTCTCAATATTCCTGCCCACGGATAACCTACCTCTACATTAATGTCTATATAGGCAAAACCGAGGCATGACATCAGGCTTGAAGCATGATTTGGTTAAATTATGTCAATTTATGTCCCCTATTCTCTTCATTATCCTTTCTATTTTCAGGGATGCGGAGAGTTGTTTCTAAATAGACTTATTCAAATAATGACATCTCCTTCCCACATCACCACCATCAGGTTAACGCCCTCACACCACTAGCTTTATATATTTTTCATTCTCAAGTTAGCTTGAAAAAATAACTGGATTTTTGGACTTGTCTTCATATGAATGCAAAATTCAAAATATGCCTGTAAAAAGATTAAACAGAAATTAGGCATGCTAAATATCCCATATTACAGGAACAACAAAAAAAGGAGCTAAAAAAAAAAAAGCAATCCATAGTTTAAATTTCCTGCCTGCAGGGCACGCTACACCTTACATCCTCTTAAATTCCACAGGTAATATAATTTATATTAAATGGGACAGGTCCCAGCAGAAATTTGTACTGGCGCCAGGCAAAACAATTACTTTGATGTGCTCTTTTGAAAGTATTGCGGCTCCCAGGTACAGGGTTTACATGCAGCTAAACAGTAGAAGATTTAGGTGTGCTTTCTGCTATTAAAATTATTAAATTGCTAACATGTAATTATTGCATATAATATACAAAACTAATCTATGTACTTGCTTTTTAAAAATTAATCGACAGTTAAAAAGTAAGAAAAATGAAAGTCAGACAGTCTAATAGTGTGCTAAGCTACAGTTTCCTAGAAAAGAAAGCAAAATAAATCCTCTGCCAGCGGATGTGTTCAGAACTAAACCTTTTTAAGATGATGGCAGGATATATGTTGTAAAGGCAATTACAGTGGAATTCAGGTGGGGCCAAAGTACATCAAGATTACAGTTCTGTAACAAAAAGCCTTTTGCTGTAGCTTGACAGTGTTGCAGGAAGTCCTCAACCTACACAGGAGTTGGGTTCCAAAAGTCTGTAAATTGACTATCTGGAAGCGGAATAAGCTTTCTTATTAAAATTATGATGATTAAAAACAGGAGCATTTATTAAGTCCCCATCAAATGCCAAGAAAGTCCCTTCAAGGCAGAAACAGATGCGTAATCAAATAATTACAACACAGTGACCCTGTGCCTTAAGAGAGGTGCGGTGGGTGAATGGGGAGAGGAAGACATAACTCCATTGCTCTTCAAAAATTGGGGCCATATTTAGTTCACACTGCGAACGCAGAGGAAAAGAATAAAGAGAAAGACGAAGGAAAGAAAAGAAGAAGGGATGTGGAGAAGGGAAATATAGAGAAGATCAGTGAACAAGACTTGAATGAGATGAGGAAAAATCTAGAGAAGACGGTGGAATGCATGAGTACGAAATTACACCAAATAGGAGACCAGAGACTGAAGAACAGAATTACAATGTGTGTAAGATTTTCCATGTTGGGGCTAATGGCTCATGTCAACAGTTCCCTGTGCCTGTTCCCAAGGGGGAAGAGGAAGTCCAGGCCATAGATGGGCTGCCATTTGTAGTGTGTGATGCCTGTTACAAAGTCCAGCATTGGTAATCCTGAGTGCCTTCTATACCATACTGTAACTCACCATAAAAATAAATTAAGCGCCTACAAATTCATACCAAATCTTAGGTAAATTCTTGGTCCACTTGATTGTCTAATTTGGCCTTTACCACCACAAGTAAAGTATTTCGTTTCCTCTAAACGCTTAATTGGCAGACACTATAGATATTGCTATGGTCTGAATATACCCCCACCCCCCAAATTCATTTGTTGAAATCCTCACCCCCAGAGGGATGGTATTAGGATGTGGGGCCTTTGGGAGGTGATTATGTCATGAGATGGAGCACTCATGAATGGGATACAGCGAGAAGCCTACTACCTAGAACAGGGCCCTCACCCATCCATGCCAGTGCCCTGATCTTGGACTTCCAATCTCTAGAACTGTGAGAAATGAATTTCTGTTGATTGTAAGCTACCCAGTATGTGGTACTGTGTTACAGCAGCCTGAACAGACTAAGATAGGTATAGTGTCAATTCTATTTAAAGGCGTATACACTGAGCAATTTAGTGTAAAGAGACAGTCAAGCTGAGTTTGTAAAGACTGGAAAGCAATGACAGAAAGCTGAAGTGGACTACCAGAATGGAACTTAGGTCACTGTAGTAGTTGATACCACCCAGAAGCAGCAGAGGAACTGGAAATTATGTTGGAAACACAATTACATCATTAATGTCCATTGCAGCTGCTTAATCCCACATCTACCACATCCCAGAACCACTCAGCCACAAAAGGATCATTACCTAGAAACAACCTTACTGGAAAATGAAGCACTTTTCCAGTAATTTCCCGTTAATGACCAATTTCCCTGAATGTTGGCTTGTGTGCCTCCTAAGTGGCCACTCCATCTTTCTGCTCCCTATTCCCAAATCATTGTCATTATTGAAGAACTCCCCAAAGAATACACCTTCCAGGTGCTTCCAAAGAGGGATAGAGCTCCTTTTTTAATTTCTCCATCATTTCCCCCTCATGCTCCTTAATTGGTGGGTGATCTCCTAACTTGGGACAAATGCTGTGAGGCCTGGAACTCTCAGCACAGGATCCCCACAGAGTACTTCTCCCTTTTTATTGAAGTTAACAGTTCACACATTTGGTTACCACTCATCTGAGTTACAGGGACTGTCCACTCACCTTGGGACAAGGTGCTAACCCATGCATAGGTCTGGCATGTTATAGATGATCAATAACTGTGAAAGAAACCCAATTTAACAAGGTCTTGATCTTTAACGTTGGTAGTAATGACAACGTTATATTTGATATTGAGCCACTGGAATAACTATTAAGATGCTTAACAGCCAGCTCCTAAGCTTGTAATACCTTATAAACATGGTTTTCTGTCCTCAGAGAACTTCCAATCCAAACAAAGAAAAATAAAAGAAAATTCAAAATCCTTACTCTGTAGGACTTCAGCATAATTTATTTGTAACTTCTTTCATTTTGATCCTCCTCTTTAATGCCCTTGCCCTTGGTTCCTCCACCCCTCTAACCAGTGCCATCTATTGGTGTAAAAAAAAAATCCCCTAAAAAACAATTTTGTGAGTTAAACCAAATTCTAAGCATTGATGGTGGAGAAGACTATAGAGTCACCCTCTTGCTCAAGTATGGGAAGCAAAGCCACACACCATGGAGACGTCTGCTTAGCTTTTCCCATTGAAAGCCACAGAGCCCACTAAGAAGCACAAAGATGTGTATACACACTTACTGGTGAATGTCGCTGGGCGACTGCACACCCACTTCTGTAGGAATCAACCTTAAGGGCTCACATAAAATGGCAACAAATCTGTATGCCTATAAGATGCTATCACCAGAGGCACTAACCTCCCCCCACCCCCACTACCTTATTTCTGTGGAAAAATTCTTTTCAGTCCACTTCTGGAACAGGTAAAAGTTATTTTTAACTTGAAGTNGACCCCTCACAGTCCCCCTCACCTCTCTCACAAGACTTCCAAAGGAACTCCCCCTCCAGCCATTGTCCCATGTGACCTCATGGCAACTTCCCTACATGAGTTTTGCTGCAGGCTGATGTCTAAAGGTTCAGGCACTATAAAAACTGGTTTATTGGATGCAAAAGAGAATCAGGACTTCAAAGACTCTTACTCTGTCAAATTAAATTAACATATGGAACAGCAACTAAGCTATGATTGGTATTCATAGCATCAGCTCTTTGGTAAGGTCCTGGCTGGTTTTTAATGCAGCTTGTTCACTGTTTTAAGTAAACTATGCTGGTTACTTAGAAGAATGTTTAATGACATAGGAGATGCTCACGATATACTGTAAAGTGTAAAGAGTCAAATACAAATTATATGTAAAGTATAATCCACATTTTCTAAGATAGGCTCTATATTATAGTGTTTTTAAAAAAATTCTTTACTTCATATACGAAAGAATTAAACCAAACTATTAACGCTGACTTCCTCTAGATGGTAAGATTAAGGCAACAATTTTATTTCTTGTACTTGTATGAATGTTCCAAAATTTCTAAAGAGAATGTAGTATTTTAATAATCAGAAAAAAAGAATGTGTTTTTAAGGAAAATACAATTTTTAAAGAAAAATATTCCTTATGTAAGTAGACACAAGCAAAAAATAGTGTGTATAAACAGAGACAAGTATTTCTGTGCACATTATTGGCGATGTGTGGCAATTCTCAGAATAAGTGTAGTGGAGGGTTTCTATGCCTGTGTAATACAGGCAGTATCCACACACAGGACAGGTGTCGACATGAAGCATTTTATTTACCTTTTTGTTTACTTTCCTTCCCATTCCTCAATCTAGAAAACTATAATTTAACAAGCAAAGTATTAGAATAGTGGTAATTTTTTTTTTCTGGAAGTAGAATCGGTTTCAAAATCTAGTGGTATGCTATTGAAGATGGTTGATGAAGATTTAAACAAAATCAGGCAGGCTGGAGTATAAGAAATAGACAACATTCAATAGATTTTGTCTTATGAAAATAGCAATTTCATTTGGCTAATTGAATAAACCAATATCATAAATTATATACAATAAATACTACCGATTTTAGTATTTATTCTTATTCCACTGTCACATACATGTATTCTAGTGATAAAGTCAGTTTGTTAAAACCTACTCCCAAAATACTCAGAAAGCCAAACCTCTAAGAAAAAAGAAAATAAGGACATGCATTTCAAAGTCTGATATAAAAGGTTTTCTATTTATCTGCAAGTTTTTGATCTTTTCAATGCTGTATCACTCCAGTCACAGAATCAAAAGCTCATCTGACTGTAAAGTTATGCATATACAAAATGCTTAAGAGTTTTAAAATAAGTAATCAAACTGGCAGGCAATTTAATCCCCAAAATATCAAAATAAATCTTTGAATTAATAGATAGCATCCTTCAGAATCATCAGAACAACCAAATGGGGATGGGGATAGCAGAACCATCCCGTGTGCACCTTACTTTATTCATTTATAAAAGGCAATACATGCCTTGTAAAATTGCAACAAAAATTTGGTTAAAGAATAATTACTGAGTAATTGGAGGATGGGGGTGGCTTGTGCTGTTACCTTCACTCTGGATGCTTCTTATTATGGAAAAGTAGGATATGCCACAATTATATGTTGGAAGAGATTACCTGACATTACAAGTAATTTTTAAACGATTTGCTCTGCAATTTGAAATTGCTGGATAAGTTTTTAATCTAGAAGCAGATTTGTGACTGCAATGCTTTGATCACCCAGTGGACTGCTTGAGCCAAAGGACAGCATTGGGTAGATGCAGTAAAGACAGATTCTAACCCTAGCCTCTCAAGCCATGAGTTCTATGACCTTGGACAAACCTCCCAAACCTCTCTAGCCCGGGATCTTCAGGAAAATGAAGCAAATGATTTACTGTTGGATTAACTGGTGCTTTGCAAATTATTCTACAAATTTAAGATATAATGATTATTCATGATAAGTCACTGTGTGATGTGTTTGGTTTTGTTATTCACTATTACTGGCAAATATTAAAACTCCACCTCCCCCCAGTGAAACATTTCCTCTTTATTGCCACCAGGAATTCAAGCTGCTCTAGGCAGTTATCATGAATGTGAATTTGTCAGGGGTGAGTCTTGCTTCATTCTACCAACAAAAATGAACGTTATCTGCTACCTGCTAATTGGCCACAGAAGCTCATAGCACACCAATCAAGAAACAGATGATGTGACAGAACTATGGGGTCAGATATTCTATGATTTAATCCATATTCATTTTCAAGATGAAGGAACGCTGACCATAGAATGCAAACAGCCTCTCGTGGGCCACCGATGCAGTGTTTGACAGGGCTGTCAGAAACATTTTGCTAACATTTGACCTAAATAAATATCCGCTGTGACACTTGGAACCTTTTATATTCAATCCTTTTTACAGTGTGTCCCATTGACCAGGGTCCCCTGCTCTGCCCTGCCCACCCGCTGATGTCTCGGTCCACTTGGCCTGCTCATGAGACTACAGGCTTCTCCATTTGCCCCAAAGGTGTTTCCCCCTCAGGTCATTTTACTGTGCTTTCAGTATTTCATCAACAGACTCCAACAGACTCCGATTTATAGTGCCTCAAACGGATGAGTTAAAATAAACCAATTAATAATTTTTAAAATCCTATGTTTCCCTTCATTTCCTAGTGTACATTGGCCATTTATACATTTAACGCTGTAGCATGATTTTTCAGCCACTACTTTAGTGAAGTTTCAGTCTTTATTACTAGCCAAGCCACTAGTTTTAAATTGTGCTTTGAGGAAAAAATAGAAATAAGTCCTAGATCAACAGATCTTATGTCCTGGTGCTTTAAATACACACACACACACACACACACACACACACACACACACACACACACAATATATATATATATTAATGTATATTACATAGATAATACATATATTATATATATATATATCCAAAAACATATATGTGTTTACACGGGACAAGAGGAGAGTGAGGAATTTAGAACTACGCTGGCCGCGCTGCGACTTTAATACTTGGTTGTATCAAAGGTGACCAACAACATCAGAATATGGTTCTCTACTTTCCTCCGAATGTAAAAGATACCAAAATACTTGGTCGTCTGTTCCACTCCCCCATCTCTGGACAGCTGTTTTCTCATACCATGTTATCTACTGCCGAAAACAGGTTTGGTCATCCAGAACTCACTTAGTTTTGTTCCCACACTTGTTGAAAAGTATTTCCCTAGGCTCAGTGTGTTTTTAGTAATGATATATATACAGAAGGATATAATTTTTGTTTATTTGTTTTGTTTTATCTTTAGGGGCTCTTGAGGTAAAAATCTTTTCAGGAAAGATAGAGAATTTTTGAATCAGAAAGACCTGAATGCAAATCCCACCTCCATCATTTATTACCAGTATGATCCTTAATTTTGTAGAAAATGCCTCATTTTTGTGTAAAATGGATATTAGAAATTAGCTCACAAAGTTCTTTATAAAATTAGTTTTGAGAAATGTTCCTGGTACAAAACATAGTACATAACTGATGATTCAATATTGGTTTAGGGCTAGCATTCTAGGAAAAGCAAATTCAGATTATCATTGGCCTTCACAAGTTCATAGCAATTCTCCTTGAGAAACTGAGATTTCATTTTAATTTTACTATTTATTTGGAATGGAAAAAACATCTTTAAAGTGGGAAGATCCATATTGTGAACAAACATTTGACATTGAACTGGAAAACTGGGAACCAAGTCTTACTTATCTCTGTATAGAGCCAAGGACAAAGTTTGGCACATAGCTAGTTCTAAAAAAAATCAATTGAGGTTTTTTTGTTTGTTTGTTTGTTTGTTTTTAAGTAAGTTAATCAATACCATCAATTTTTATTTAGTTGAAGCACAATTCTATGGGCCTAACATAAAAGACTTCATTTTCTAATATACTTCAGTATATGCAGATATAAGTATTTTGATTAGATTTTCAAAGACAAAGTAGATTATTAGTG
The DNA here is from genome assembly GCF_001890085.2 of Hipposideros armiger. Lineage (NCBI taxonomy): Eukaryota > Metazoa > Chordata > Mammalia > Chiroptera > Hipposideridae > Hipposideros > Hipposideros armiger. The sequence continues at coordinate 1,863,020 of NW_017731401.1, read as the reverse complement.
ATAGCTTTTCTTTCTTAGGCATGTGGGTGTGGGTGTGACTTTTTATTCTGTTTGAAAAATTCTGCTGGTGTCCTTGGACTAAGGAGTTAAAAAACAGACTCAACAGAAATTTGTGGAGATTTAATGGATTCAGGTTATAAGGTTTCCATTGTCTTCTATTATCTAGTAAATAATTAACACCGGGCTTTCCAGGAGGAAAAAAAGTGTGTGTGTGTGTGTGTGTGTGTGTGTGTGTGTGTGTGTGTATTTACATGAGTTATTATAAATTTTTGATATAAAGAATTATGGCAAACAATGTCAAATAATAATAAAATATACAATTCTCTATTTGTAAATTCCAAACACCCGTAACTTCAGTTTGACTTGCTCTTTTCTGCAAAATTAACTACCAGTTATTTATAATTCTATCACTAAATGTCACAAAATCAGACTATAAAATCAATGCTTGATTATTATTCAATTCAGCAAAGAAATAACTATGTCATTAAGAAATGTGTGCAGTGCCAGTGTGAACATGGGTTGATAATTCTCTTTACATTAATAAGACCAAAGTGAAACAGTAAAGTCAGAACTTCACTCATTCACCAATGCAAGCGACTTCTTTGCTGAATTGGATAATAGTTTTGAATACTCAAAGAATATGTTCTCAACATTTTTTGTGCTATTCACAACGTAAAGCTACAGACACACACTCTTAAGTTTAACCTGAATTTAAAAAGTCCGCGATAACTTAACCTTAAGTCTGCACAATCATCAAAACAACATGTCAAGCCCTGTTTGTAGCACTTGTCAATTCCTGTGGCATAAATACTCCTCCCACAGTCGATTTCAAGCCACCAATGTGTCATCACTGAACACAGAGTTGGAAAGAGAAGCACAATGCCACACATTACATACTATTTTCTCCAGACAGACAAATAAACATAAAGAACCTCAAGAGCATAAATAACAGTAAAACAATTTGGAAACGATGAGCTTTGTGTATTACCTTTGTTTTTTTGGAACAAAACTTACTTAATTATAAGTTTATATACTTTAATTTTTAATAATTGCTATGTTTAGCAACCAGCTCACAAAATTCCTGAAAATGGAATGACCTGCTCCAAGTCGGCTCCCGCACACCACAAAACGTCCCTTAAAAATGCTGGCTACTTTGGGGTCTACCTAGCTTTCTCTATAAACATGATTTTAACGCCTCCTCAAAAATGACTAGAGCTTCTACTACAAAAAAATGGGCTAATTTTGTTCTTAGCTCTTGTCTTAGTTGTCTTTTCAAGACCAGGAAACCAGAACGTGGTTACTGTGGTCTCCGTAGCCTGCTCCGCGCATTTATCACAGTTCACAGAGTCGGTCAGTCTCCTTTGACAGAGCTGGTCCTTGACCAGAGGCTAATGTGTACTCGCTGTGGAAAAGTCAATCCCATTTGTCTGGTTCCTACCTGAATGGTGCACAAGATTCCAGTCTGATAAGCTCTGCTCTCTGGCACTCAGCTATGCTCTGAACTAGGAACACATCCTCCTCAGCTTGGTAACACCCTGGAAAGGAATCTTGGGAAGAACAGCCTGACTATATCCCCTGGAGGTAAGAACAAACATGAGTCCTCAGAATAGCCATGTGGGAAATTTAATAACTTAAGATCTAGTTCTTTTATAACAAAGTCTCATCCAATCGAAAGAAGTTTCGAGTGTAGTGAGGCCCTCCTAGAGAATGTGGGGGGCCACCCGAGTGGCTCAGTTGGTTAAAAACTTGCTCAAGAGTGCGAGCTCTGAGCAACAGGGTTGTCGGTTCGATTCACGGCACAAGCTGAGCTGCCAACAGGTGGCAGGATGGCTCAGCTAAAAAAAAAAAAAAAAAAGAAAAAGAAAGAAAATAGACTGCGGACACTGGTTATTACTGTCCTTTCTCTCTAATGGACAGGTAGCTATGACTGAAATAATACAAGAGGATCTCAATTCAAACAAATTGTTTTCATTGTCAACAGAGTAAGCATGACCTAACTGACTACTAGTAATTAGCAAAATAACCTAAACTACATAAGCAAAACAATCTAAAAACATGAAGTAATTATCCTATGAGTCAGGATTTTAGAAAACACAAAACATTCAGATGACTGAGACAAAAGGTTTTGCACCCCTCGTTAGATTTTATTATTTATTTATTATTTTATTAAATTCCCCACATAGCTGCCACAATGTCTGACTCTGTGAGAAGCAGAAAAACCTGAGTGTCAGAAGCTGGTTATGTAGGTGGTAAAAGTGTTGACAGGTAAAATGTGACAGTGCCTTTCATGATGGAACTAGAAATATCAGCTTTCTTAAGATGCAGTCGGCTACTTACAAATTAAAATGAAAACTATCAGAGATGAAAAGTCTTTAATTTTCATCATAAAAACAACACAATCTGGAAAATAATCCCTTTTCCCCTCAGAATAGAAAAATCTTAAAGGGTGTGGATCATGGCAAAATGTCTAGAATGTAGGGACAAGTCTAGAGTGAAATAGGCTTTTCCTCAAGCATTCAGAAACTTGGCCAGAACGTCTCCATTTAATTCCCTCAGCCAGAGTTCTTCTCATTCAGAGATAAACTTTGATTCAAACCTGCATCTCTCTCTACTCAGACCTTCTGCAATTCAGAAAAATATCTCGAGATGATCACATCAGGAGGCAGATTTTTCCAAAGTGTGTACATCCTGGGACGATAAGGAAGAAAGCCAATGAAACAAAGGAGTGAATTTGGAAGTAGGGAAAAGTAGGATTTGAAGGCATTATGGTGGGGGTAGAGGGGGAGTTAAACATAGGTACTATAAAGAATAAATAAACATTGAAAAGCACTTACTCCCAAATGTGCCATAAAACACAGGCTATGAAATACAAGGACATTTGGAAACAGTTGGCTATTTGACTAAACCTTTAAGTTTTCACTTGTTTGGAAGCATGACCTGTGATCAGAAAAGAGGCCAAATAAGAGGAACCCAGCTGCTGCAGTTAGCCCGTCATAGTTAGAACCTGGCTCCATTACCCTCTAACACTATAACCTCCCAGAGAGCCTCAGTTTCCTCATCTGCAAAATGGGAATGATCATAACGCGATGTTGCAGGGTTGCCGGGAGGGTTAAGAACACTTCAAACCAAGTGCTTGACATTGTTGGCGCTCAAGACAATAGTTGCTATCACTGAGATCACAGGAGATATAAATGCAATTTAAGCCCTGGAAGGATGTCAAAGATATTAAAAAACCGTATGTATGGAACACAAAAGTATTAAATAACATAGATATTTTAAATAGAAAAGTACCGATGAAGCTTTCTTAATAAAAAAGTACCGATGCCTAGTCAGCACCTTTTCGGGACTGATGTAGTGAAGCTTTACAGGAAACAGGAGCCACTCCAGGTCTCCCCTGACGCTGGGAAGCTCCACCTTCTAGAATTGCATAAGTAACTGAAAAGATCTGAACACTGGCTCGTGATTTACCATAGATTCTACTGAACTGATAGCAACAGCATTCATCAACAAACAAAACCTGGAAGAAAATGAATAAAACACAGCTCTACCACAGGTAATGATTTTCTACCCTGCCATGCTAGCTGTTGTGCAAGGCCCGATCTGCAGCAATCATATATTTAAAAACTTAACTGAGGTCTTTGGGGCTATTACAGCAGCATCGTCACATCCTAGCTGGAAAGCAGCCTGGTATCACTTCTGCTAACCTAATAGGAACTGAAGCTCAACCTGAAACACCCATGCTAAACCCGCTCACATCAGAATCAAAATGAAGAATGCACATCAGTGGCTTCTGGAAATAAGAAACCATAGTACAATCCTTTCCCACGGATGAATCCTTTAAGTTTCTTACTTCTCCAGGAGCAACGAGAAGCATTGTTTCTTACCCACCATCACTCAACTCGCCCTTATATCCCTTTTGAATTTCAAAACAGTTCTTCACTCTCTCTCACTTTGTGCTCTCCCTAACCAATCCATTTTTATCTTTTTTCCTGAGCTCCCCTATTAAGATGAAGTCTAAGAAAACACGTCGAAACTGAGGAGAATGCCTCTATTTGGATGGGTCCAACTCAACTTATTCCCAAGTTACAGCACAAAATTTCCATTTAAAATAAGGTTTTTTTTCTGCAATTTTCCTGAAAATTTATGATGATGTCGATAACACAGCTGCATGTTCTCTAGTTTGTCAGGTTCTTCTCATCAAAAACTAGTGTTGTGTCACCTAAGATAATTCTGAACCGTACTTTTCACATCTTTGCTATTGCAGAGATCAGGTTCCAACTAAACAATCCTATATTCTCCTTAGAAGCAAATAGGAAGCAACAGCAGTGACTGAAGTCTGACCCTGACAACACAGCTAGACATGTACCAGGCAGAGCAGCCACATGAAGTGAGACTCTTAGGTTCAGCGTTCGTTCTCACAGACTCCCTCATCACAACCAGACACAGTCATTAAATGCCAGCACGTAAGCAAGGTCTCTAAATCAGATTCTTCGTGCGGTGCTCCTCCAGTGTTTAACCAATTAGGAAAACGCAGACCTCCCCACAGGCTGCAGCGCTACTGTAGATCAGTTTCTAGAATCATCTGAGGTTCCAACAAAGGCCTGCAATTGGCCATTGACTTATGAGCCGCAGCCAAGGTCAGAAGATCTGCTTCCAGAAATGGCCGTGCTGAACACACACAGACATGTACATTCATAAAAAGAAAGGGGAGGAAAAGACTAAGAGGAAGAAGGAAAAAAAAAATAGGAGAAAGAAAAAGCGAGAGAAAGCACTACACCTCTGACAGCAGCAGCTTTGTGACCCTGCTGGTAATGTTACCCAGTTTTGTTTATCATGAAAAGATCCCATTAATGTCTCAGCCCCATCAAACAGCAGACCAAGTCCATGAATGGCACCTATCAGAGCCCAGGGTAAATCCAGTGATTAGAGGGAATTTGCCAAAGGGCCTTTGTAGCTGAGAAAAATGCCTACTCCAGAGAGGAATGCAGAAAATTCCTGGGAGCACAGGCCCTCCTTTGTTGGCAGTCTGGTGGTATTCTGGGGCAAATAAAGGGACAAAAATGGGATCTTAGATGTAATGAACATTTGAAGAAAATGTTTTTCAAAGACCTCCTTGAAACATTCCTTTAAAAAAAAAAAAAACCAAAAAGCTATTGCTCTGATAAAGATGAACTACAGAACGTCTACCCAAACCACCATTTCATAGTATTGCATAACCTTGGAGATTCTCAATAGGAACATAGTTTTAGTTAGATCTCCTTTGTCCTTCTGGGTTTCCTGGTTAAACATTAAGCCAAAGTTAAAACTTGATAGATAAGAAAACACACACACACACACACACACACACACACACACACACTCACTCACCTCATATTTACTGATGGAATCAACTGCGATTTAGTATAATAACCTAAAAGCATCAGGCAAGGAAATAGGATAACATACAATACTAAATTAAGTGTATTAACCAAACTCAGACCAGAACAGAGCATCAAGAATATGCTGAGCTATCACCATTATTAAAACATGCATATATAACCCATGAGAAAGCAAATCTGCCAGGAAGACTAAAGGGGATGCAGAACGGAAGTAAAGGCATAAGGATCCTGGACATCTGTAAGTGCTGTTCTCATTTATTCTGTACACAAGAGCAATATTGGCCCTAACTAGAGTATGGCAATAATAACATGCCTTACTTATATTGTTTTTACCATTCAACAGCCTGGGTTGACCAGTGCATGCAAAAGGAATAGGGCTTAACATACTTGTTTCAGTGGGTTTTCCTGGAGAAAACGGAATCGTTCAGTTTTGTTTGGTGAGAAGAAAACTGACAGAATAGAATACAAACCAGAATCCTGAGGTACAGTGGCGCTTTAAACGTTAAACCTTAGGTAGTCGTCAGAAAGGCATTTGGTACATCTGAATTTCTCATTTTTCTAAAAACACTCCCCCACCCCCCGCCCCCTTCCTAAGGCCCAAACAATTTTAATGACTTTTCTGCCCAATGTGCCCCTAAGTGTAATACCTTTCCTCATAAATCTTGTTACAGACTTATTTTATGTTCCATTTTAATGTTTGCTAGGTTGAGGGAGGAGCAAAGTCATAATCATGTAATTCTAGTTGAAGGTTTTCCTCCCCTTTCTCCTGGGCTGAAATCTAATAAAATATTATTTATTTGCATCTTTGGAGAGCTATCCACTAACATTTTTCAAAACTGTAGTAAAGTGGTTGCAAAGGTGATATCTTTACTGCTTGGCAAATGTTGTTCATTTTATTATTTGTTTTAAATGCCATTTTACTGATACCAGCGGATTTACATTATAAAGCTGTATTAGGATGTTATTTGGGGGATACACAACCAACGTAAACCTTTGGATTATGCTTCTCCATCCTCACTTCTGTTTGCCCACGGAACCATATAAAACACTTCTCCCAGACTACCCTTCCAAATAATTGAGCATACATAATTGTGGGCTCATGGCATCACTGTTTATGGCCAACCTTGCCCTTTCCACGAGTTATTTCAATAAGTCTCTACCTTGGGGTATACTCCCATAAAATTTATATATCTCTACACCAAAAAGGAGACGTCAATTTTATTTTTGCATCATTAAATATATAGTTTTGCAAACACTAATAAATACAATACTTTTTCAACATACATGAAGGCTTGAAAAACAATTGGCATACTTTCCTGATGCATTTTGAAAATTTCCTCCTATGTCTGGACTGAAAATGCTTTACTATTAGAGTTCTTATGAAGAAAATGCTTAGTTTTGCTAGTGTAAAAAAAAAATCCATTTGAAAGAAATGTCTAGAGCAGAAACAAATTTAAGCCCAGCTTAAATTAAATTAAAACGCTCTCAACGACCCCGATTCAGGATTCCCCATACATGGAATGTACCTCTCCACCCCTGTCGAGTTCTCTGAAATCTTGCCAAATGCATAAATCCTGGAAACATCTTCTAAAAGATAAGAATGAGCTTAGAAAATAGATCATCAAAGAAATATGCAGTGCCTGTAAAATAAACCACACACATACACACACAATTTTCATTTACCAGATCCCCTTTCAAAAAAATCTAGCAGATGGTAGAGTTTTAAAACTAAGTTTTTCAAACTGAAATTTGATTTTCTATTCAAACCAGAATCCTCAGCCTGTTACAAAATATGCGGTGGTTATAATACAAATGCCAGGGGCACACAACCTTGCTCATGGCATGCTGGCCAATAGAAAAGAACAAAAATTAATAAAACCCTTGAATTCCAAAACATGACACTAATTTTTAGTTCTGTAACTTTTCAGTCCTCTATATCATTTCTTTATAGTGCTACAATCTAAACAAATAAGTGAATTAAGAAATACCATCATAAATATTCTACTTCAGCTAGTGACCCTTTTGGGTACGCTGAGCAAAAACACAATGATAAGGAACAGCTATCTTGGGTAGACTGGACTCTAAACAGGGTCGGAAAGTCAGACAAGCAGTCTGGCTTTTTCTCCTCGTAGAAGACTCAAAACCATTCTAATATCTTTCCCTTTTGATCCCCGTCCTCCAAAACTTGATGAATTAAACTGTTGGTCCCTTACTTGCTTAGCTCTTAGAACTACAGCTGTGATTTAGCTCTGGGTGAGTAGGGGCTCTCGGGCCAGCTGTGAACCATGAAGGTGGAGGCCACACAGAAGAGGGTTCTAACCAGCCCCTGCTCTGGAAACTTACGAAGTCCACTAAGGATGAACATCTCGAACAAGGACGTGGCTGGAAAAACAAGCCCCGTTTGTTACAAATACTAATAAATAAGAACCTCTAAGTGGACTCAATGTTACCTTCTCCTCCCCCTCCCCCAACCGAATTTTAAATTTGTACTCTCTGGAAGAAAAAAAACACATCACGTTGAAGATATAAAACCACTATAACGAAAGAGGGGTTATTCCCCACCCCCACCCCCAAATGTATCTGTTTGGCCTGTACTCATACAACATTCAGCTCTGGAGTGCCCTGTCATGGCAGACGTTGTTCTGAGGTTAGGTGTCTCGAATCTCAGCTGTACCCACACCAATAGGAAGAGACGGTAGGTGTTGCTATGAACAGAATGGGTCTGGCTGTGGCCCTTAAAGGTCCTCCTGTACTAACAGCAATTAGAGAGCTGAGCTACTGCACCCCTCCTTCACGCAGGTCCTCGTCTCCCATTCGCCAGGAAATGGGGGCTGAGTTAGTGGGGCATGACTCTACTAGGAATCTGGGACTGGAGCAGCGGAGCCACCAGTATAAATCTGTCACAGACACACTCGCAGAGGAAGAGGGACTTCCATACACTGCAGCCTGTACACTTTTTGATGCAGATACAGATTTATGGCACGCGGGAAGCTGAGAGCCTTTGAGCCAAAGGGGCCCTGTGAATCAAGGCCATTTTGTAGGTTTCCGCTGCTCGAAAGAGCTACACATTTATAATTGTGCTTGAAGTCAGCCCCCTTCCAGCCCCAGGAGGCAGCACCATTTGGTTAAAATAAAACTGAGGACTTTTCCCAACAGCTGGCCAGCTCTAGTTTTAACAACAGGATGAATGGATTGAAGGGATCAAAAAGCATTATGCCAGACTTTGAGGGACCCTTCCCCGACTGCACTGTTCCCATGTATCAGATTCATTCGGAGATGATGAACTCCACTTTGAAGAGTCCCCTCGCATTGTTCACCCAACACAGATGACCCTTTCACCAAGACACTTAAAGATGACCCAACTGAGACCTTGGAGGAAATGTCTAAAAAAGTTTCAGACAAGAAAAGAAAAAGGGAGTCAGCTAAACTTCAATTAAACACCAGCCCTGACTTGGTGTTAATTAATTAAAAACACAATTTTAAAGCATCCCTAATAGAAGACTTCCTCCATGCAGCCAGAATCTGATTCAGCGAGTGACTCAAGCAATAAAATCACAGTTGGGATGACTCTCGTGGTGCTGGCAGGCCAAGTTCAATATTTTCCCTATGAGGCATGCCTGTACTATAAAAAGAATGTGATGCTTGCAAACGAGTGTCTCTGCTCTGTGTGTGCTGGCATTCAAAGCCTTTCCTAGCCCTCCTGCCACATTGTGAGAGTACAGTATGAATCACAATCATGTGGCAAGCACCTCCTTGCCAAATTCTTTCATGCTGCTACCATGGTGCGTTCCCTCTCGGGCTTCTGCCAGCAGCCTCTGTCCCCCAGCCAAGACCAGCAGTGTGAGTGAGCATCAGTGGAGAGGCAGAGTACTCCACTTCACATCCACCAACGCGGAGACAAGGAGGCACCTTCTCATAAAACTGGAATTGACTGAGTGGGCCAGGGTGGGTAAAAGTCAGCTGAGAGATGAAGCCAAGAGGCTGGAGACAAAGGATGGGCCACACAAAAAAGGGAATGACACTTTTGGAGCGTAGCCTCTGTGCCTGGCATGGGATCGGGCTCTTTAAACTCATGCTCTCGTGTAACACTCCTGAAAAGTGATCAGCGATATCATTGGTGAGGAAACCCAGACGCACAGGTATAAAAATGGCTTGCTGGGGCCGGCCGAGTGGCGCGATGGTTAAGAACTCGCTTGGGATGCCAGAGGGCCCCGGTTCGGATCCCACATATGAGGGCCAGTGACACTGCCCTCTACAGCTAAGATGCTGAACAACAGCTCAACCTGGAGCTGGGCTGCTGTGAGTCGCCGGCGACGGCGTGGGCTGCAGTCCCTGTGGCAGTGGGTTGCCATGGGCTACCGTGTGTAGCCAGCAGCCAGCGTGAGCGGCCAGCAGCCGCAGTGAGCGGCCGTCCAGAAGCCGGCGACTGATCTGCCTCACCCGGGAAGAGCGCAATGATGGTGCCAACTTGGGCCAGTGAAGCAACATCCTCCACAACTAGACTGAAGAACAAAATGACAGCAACTTGTCTGTCCCCCTTCCCCCAATTCCCCAGCACTGTTCCCATCCCCCCAATTACCCAATAAAAATCTTTAAAAAAAAAAATGGCTTGCTGGTTACAGAGCAAAAGGCGGATGAGCCTGGGCTGGAACCCAGTCTAGCACCCCTGAGGCTCCCCTCTCTTTACCCTGCCACCCCTGATTCTGTAGCTCAAAACTGGAGAAGCAGGAAACTGCTCTTCGGCTGTCTTGCGCTTTTTCATATTTTAGCTACTCTCTTAACTACCACTGTCCCCTAAATGCACATAATGCCACTTCCAACAATACAAGTTTATTAAAATGTTTGTCAGCTAGATCAACATCCACAGGACCCATCTTCCATAGCCTTGACCACAGAACCCACCCCAAGCCTCACAGTCATCCCCAAATGCTGCTCCAGGGCCACGAAGAGAACTGGGAGAGTGGATGGAAGAAAATGTTATTGTAGTTCAACATCATGAATCACTACTGATGGAACCACTCAAAGTTTATCCCCTACTTACATCTGCATTTCCTTTGTGTTCATTTATTGCTGTGGTTAACTAGAGATTAATCGACTTGCCAGTTTTCTGGCTGAGTCTCCCGTAAGCTTAGCATTGTCTGGCCCCTAAGAGGCAGGAATGGATCATGAAACCAGGAAACTCCCTGGAGTTACAATGCTTGTTTATACCAGTCTTGTAAATGGCCTGTTAGGTATAAGGGTTTGGAATCAATAACAGTGTGGGAAGAGTTAGGTTTCTATGCTTCACAGAAAAACGATCACTTCTTCTAACAACTGGGCAAAGGGAGATACGGAAGGGAAGATAAAGGGAGGTGTTCTGGTCTACCTGAAAGCAGGGTGGGGGTGGAGTTTCATGGCACATGCTGCTAGCTTGAGTGTAATATGGCGGTCAGAAAAGAAAAAGATTGACATCTTAAGCAGCATTATAGAAATGTAATATTTAGAATAATACTAGGTAATGGTCTCACTCTTCTTTGCATTATTCAAATCACAAGAATCTATTAATGAAGGATTAAATAGGATTTTGAAAGGACACCAACCAAGGCCTATTACTTTGTTCAGGCCATCATTCATTTAACAAGCATGAATTGTGTAGCTATTATGTCTGAGGCACTGTTCTAAGGGCTGGACGTACAAAAATACATAAAACATGGTCTCTGCCCTAGTGGAGTTGAATATAGTGGGAAAATACAGCGTTTTAAACTCCATACTTAAATAGTGGCCTGTACTTGGTAACTACTAAACTTTATGGTATAATACTTTTCAAGATTTGGGCACCTCTCACTTTAGAGTTCTTGTTGATAAAATTAGCCCAGAGGAATTTGTAAGATTCTTTGCTACTTCACTACTCTCTAAGTTGGTGGTATTGTTGCTATATAGATCCATATCTGTAACAATTATGGAAGACATAAAAGTGAGTAAGAATTAATGGGAAGATAGATTAGATGTTCATTAGTGAAAAAGGCAGAACTTTTTAGAGCAATCTGCCACATAAGTGTGGCTGGCATGTAGAAAGAAATAGGTAGTCAGATACAACAGCTCTGAAGCCAACCTACCCTGCCTGACTCTCTCTCTCACGAGCGGTTGAAATCGCCAGCAATCTGTATCTTGGTTTCCTCATCAGTAAAATGAGGAAGATAATAGTACTACCTCGTTGAGTTACTATGAGAAAGAAGTGAGGTAATCCTCACAGCAGCCTTGATATGTACTTTCCCATGACCTAAACCACTTTCAAAGTAAGATTTGTCAACAGCTACCCATCTACCTCTTTCAAGTCATAGCCCGATTAGTTTGCCATTCTGTAAAGCTAGAATATTCTGTCCTATACCTTGCTGGCCTTGGGTACTGGGTTTTCAGTTAGCATTCTTGTAATGGAAATTCTTTAGAGTACTCACCTGTTTTCATCTGTGTGTAGCTATTTACTATGTATTTACCACAGTGGGTTGTCTGGATATCTACAGGGCATCTGAGAACCCTCGATTTAGTGTTCAGATCATTTTGTTGGGAAAGAAAAGGAACAAATGCCAGTTAACACCTGCAGCTCGTGATGTGCTGAGGAGTGTTTGAGTTTTAGAAAAAACAAAAGACCTTTTACTTTTCTGAAACTTGAAGGAAAAAAAAAACAACTATGGTGATGCTGTATTAATTACAATAATGTCTTATCAAAATCCAAACAAAATAAGTCTTAAATATCTAGCTGGATACTAGAGTTTATATGACAAGCGCAACATAACAGTTTAGGAGATTAACATGAGCACAAGTAATATTTCTTTTAAGAAATGTTTAATACTTTGGCTATTTTGGTGTAGGCTGGAGTAGGGTGACAGCAATAATAAAACAAAAGTATAATAAAACAAGGTATCAAGTTTGTAGTCCTTGTTGCTAGTATGCACAGGGAAGGCAGCTCACTACTGGTAGAAAGAGCCCAGTCTCGGAAGTCGGACAAGCATCTCTAAAAGGGGTGATAGTCACTGGGTCCCAGAGCCATCCTGGTTATAAGAGTTCCAGGAGATAACCTGATGAAAATGCCTCACACACTGTAGGCATTCTGTACACGTTAGTGAATGAATTCATGAGTCAATGGTGTACACAAAGTTTTTTTCAAAGGTTTCTTTTTAAGAAAATATTGGTGTCTCCCTAACTCACAAACTACATCTTGTACCCTGAAACCACTATGGAAAAGGGCATTAATAACCTCAGGAAAACCACACTGTGAAGGTGTGTGGGGGTGTGTATGTGTGTGTGTGTGGGGGGGGGTATCTGTGTGTGTCTGTGTAAATGAGAGAGATCAAGAGGAAACTTCACAAACTAATGGGTGACCCAAAAGATATATAATATCTTGGGGTAAAAGACAAGGAAGCACAATTAGAGTAATAAACTAAACAGTTTTTGTTTGATTTTTTTTTAAAAGCTGATCTACGGCAGGCTATGTTGACTACAGTTATCTCCCTATAGAGGTCCTAGTGATCAATCTCCAAAGAATCTTTACTGTTTAATTATTTTAATAATAAAAGTGGAGTTATATCACTCTAAAATTTTTAGAATTTCACAGATTCTAAGTATAAAATATTTTTCTTAATACTCTTCCATATGATGATTCACTGAAACACCCACTTCTAAAAAAGTCAAGATAAGATTGTCATTGCTTTCATTGAGATGGCCTTCCAGCATGTCATCAAACTTCCATCTTTGAAATTCCCACTAAAATAACACTGATTGCACAGGGGTCCATTTGTGAATGAGCTCTTTATAGAAAAGGCATCACTTAAATTGCCAAATAAATAAGAGTGAGGTAATTGGCCTTCTACAGTTCTGGGCCATGAGAAACATGCATTATTTTCTAAAAGAGCTCAAAGTCATTAAAAATCCCAAGAATTTCATAACACAAGCTGCAGTTCAAGAGTCTTGCTTACTTATTAAGGGGTAGTGGAGGAAGGCAATGAATAAAACAGGAAATGAGGAATTCAATGGACTGTGCCTTCAAATGGTAAAAAGTGAATTGAAGATAAGGCAAAGAGTGAAAGTGACCACTGCCAGTTGGCTCTTGGCTGGCAAATTGAAAAGCCTGGTCCGGAAATTTCTCTTGAATTCAATGGTATGCCCTGGTTGAATTTATGCCTCCTTCATGGAACACCTCTGTGTTGTCTTTTAATCAATGTCCTTCTCCGGAAGTCCCTGCTAGAATGATGGATCAAAAGAAGCTCCTCACCAGGAGGAGGCAACAAGACTAAGGAAGAGTGCTAGAGAATCTTTAACTGTAAGTAAACTGTTTAACAGTTAAAACGTTAAACAGCTTGAAAGCATGTTGAGAACAGTCCACTTTATATTCCACCCAGCATCCTAACCCCTTAAAACTGTGCACTCTTTTTAGTCAATGAACATTTTTGAAGAATGGTAACAATAGAGCAACAACGATATACACGTAAGCTAAGTTTAAGAAATCTGCTCTTTTAATCTAGTAATTTGCTTTTTTTAAAAAAAATAGACATTTTCATGGTATAGATATCATCAAATCAAATTTTAAAATAATTTTCAAAATGTGACTCTTAAGTCCTAGTCATTAATGATAAAAATCTTTTTCATATCACTGTCGTGATTATTATCATTTGAACCAAGAAATATGGGAGAGGCGGCCTGCCTTGAAATTACTTTTTAGAAAAGGAAATTGGTTCGAGATATTTAGAGTGTGTTGTAAGGTGCATGAATGATCCTGTTGCCTCAAAACAAACTATTTTCCAGCATGTTATTTATTCCCAGGGATTGCACACATTCCAGATGACATCACCAGGGCTGCTAGTGCACAAGAAAATAAGCAAATGAAACACACATTGGCTCATGTGGCAAATCACTGGCTTTGCCAAATGGAAAAGAACAAAAACGGGGAGGGAAAACATTTTGTTTTCAATCTACAAGGATATTAATAAAACTCAAACGCAGCATTCTGTGGCGACACTTCCCAGGAAGAAGAGTCTCTTCTAGCCAAAAGAACATAACAACAAACTTTTGTATCTGGGAAATATGTATCTCGTGATGTCATTTACCATGACCGGGGCTGGAAACATGCTTCTCTGAAACTCAGACGCTAAAGAAAAACTTGAGGTCAAATTCTACCTAAAATAATCTGCAGTTCAGAGTAAATCAATTTGATGAGGGTAATTTGACCCATCATATGTCACAGCTTAAAATCAAAAGCTTCTCTAGATAAAATTCTAAAGAAAGAAACAGTAAGTCACCACTTACTACAGTGCTAAAGAGAGGATCTAAAGAGAGGATCAAGTAGAAGACGAAAATTTTGTTTTTTAAATGACTTCCTATGCAAGTGTAATTTATAGACACCAGAGAGAAATGAAAACAGGAAACTTTATCATGCTGAATATCAATTAAAAATAGAATCATTTTGAAGGCTTATTATGATTTAAGTCGTTTTGGGCGTAATTGTAAGGAAATTACAGTTTGGAAATCATCAGTGATTGGTAATATTAGTTAACACTTAGATAGCACTTACTAAGTGCCAGGCACAATTTAAAGCGTTGTACATAATTAACTCCTTAATGTTCTCAACAACCCATTATATTATGATTATTCCATTCCTATTCCCATTCAATAGATGAGGCAGCTAAGTCCCAGAGAGATTAGGAAACATGTCCAAGGTTATACAGGCAGTGTTTATTAGCCCATATTAATCTAGATGAAGTTAACTAACAAAACTTTGAAGATACTAATAAATATTGAGAATGTAGAAGCATAGTTCTGTTAGGACATGAAAATTTTTACAGAGAAATTTCACTTTGTAAAATAATAATGTCGAACTATTCGGACTGCTTACCTTGAGGATACAAATTATATGCATAAATTCACAATCTTCCTTAGAAAATAATGGCCAGCACAAAGAAAGTTTAAATTTTGCCCTGGACAGCAAAAGGAGATACACTTGTGCATTAATATTGACCAGTCATTATCAACTGAGCAGCCACAATTTGGTCAAAATGTTAATTTTTACCGAGGGCCAGGGGACATGCATATATATCAAAACATCACACAAAATTATTTTTCCCAGTTCTTCCTTCTTTCCTGAATTCTCTAACTTACATGGTATATACATACCAACAAGGCAACTAGTTCCTTTTTTTTTTGTTTTAAATAGAGCAGAATTTATTTGGAAAGCAAGATTGCTTATTATAAACTGTGCCTCTTTCTGGAAATATTTAGAATTTTGGAAAAGGCAGCCTTGGCAATAATGTCATCCAAGCCTTGATTTTACAGCAGAGAAAACAGTGACCCACAGAGATTAAATTCAGGTGAGGGTTAACATTAAGAGGAAAGCAGGACACGGCACAGCGGCTAAGAGCATAGGAGCGTCTAGTGAGCAACCTTGGGCAAGTCATCTAACTTCTCTCAGCCCCACTTCCCTCACTGTAAAAGGAGGAAATATTTCATGGGGTTTTGTGATAATTAAGTGAAATAACAAATATTAGAGTCCTCTGCACAATACCTGACTCAATAAACGGTCACTGTTGTGTCATTAAGTGATTCATGACCAGTTAGCGTTAGAACTAGACGTAAAGCACTTTTGGAATAGGTGTTATTATAAGCTGGCTCCTTATCTCCTCCATATACTTGGGCCTAAGGGGGGGAAATCACGTATCATTAGTGTGTTTTCCCCAAACGTGATATAATTCACGGGCTCCTCTCTTTGTCTACTCCTACAACAATCTTTCTGCCTTTTAGGAAGCGTTTTCCATCAGAATATAACTTCGAAGTTAAACATTTGAAACTCTCATTCAGGGAGGTTCAGAATGCGCTTTCACAAAGGGGATAAACATAGATTCAGGAAGTCTGAATGGCAACGATTCCAGGGCTCAAATTACCTGCTTCCTCGGTATTCAAGTCGGGCTCTTCCTGGAAGGGGTAGGGTGTCTGCCATTTGATTAAACATTCCAATAACCTCAAAACTAAACAAGATCAACCTGATCTTAATTCAAGGGCACTTACCCTGCCTTATGAAAAGCAATCCTGTTTTGTTTTGTGTTTTTTTTTTAAAGCCACATTTTGCTAACAGATCTGGTGTTTAAGAACAACTCCCTATCTTTCCTGCTTTGCTTGCATCTTAAGTCCTCATTCAAATAACTTGAGCCAACATTTACTGAGGGCTTCCTAAGTGCCAGGCATCATGCCAAGAGCTTTGTTTACACTTTCTCTTTAATTCTCACAATAACCCTTAGAGGGAAGGAGGTATTAGTCTCTCACCCCCATTTTACAGATGAGATAACTGAGGCTGGGGAGAATGCATTTTCTAGAGCTTCGTCATTAGAAACAGAGCTGTTAAGATCAAACAGCAGTGTGGAAAAGCCCTCAGGAGATCTGTGTCACCACTGCTCAGATATGGCACATCCTCTCTGCGCCTCAGTTTCCCATATTGAGAGGATGCAGCCACTCTTAAAGTTCCCTTCCAGCCTGCCATTCCATGGCCTGCTGCTGCTGTGGACCGGGCGGGCGGGCTCCTTTGTTTCCACGCTCAGCTGCTCTGGCTGGCCTCCCTGGGCTCTGCCCTGTTTTGTTTTTGTTGCTGGACCTACTACAGACGCACTCCTGGCAGCACAGCCGGGAGCACAGCCGAGGCTTCCTCTTTCGCTCAGTTCCTGGCCGTTTTAGTAAGAACAGAAAAGGTGGGCAGGGGCCAACTGGCAGAAGCCACAGAAATAGCAGCGCATGATTCTCATAGGAGCAGCAGAAAGGTCGGCGCGCAGGACCCTGCTGTCTGCTGAGCTCTTTCATTGACTAAGGTTGCTTTTGGCACGCACAGGCACAAGGGGTTTCCGTGCTCATTTCCCTCCGGTCAGAGCAGACAGCTTTGGTGATAGACAACTCAGAGGCAGGCCAGCAGCTGACTGTCCAGGAACAGGAGATGGAGACATTTTCAACGGCAAAAGCCACATGGGAACCCCACAATCTGAATCTCTCAACGTATTCTGCAGCATGGGACCTCCTCGGGGACATACCAAGGGCCACCTCTGAGCACAGGGGAGAAGGTATGCAGTTCAAGGATGTGTAAGCAGCAGTGACCCAGCCATCCCAGCGCACACGTGTGAGAGGCGGGTTCCCGGATTCTAGCAGGCTTACTTCACCAGCATGCCGCTCTCATCAGCAACTGCCGGGAGGGAATATGTGCGGTGCTGTCTGCAGTGAGCCCGAGAGCAGCGAGTGAGTCAAGCTCTCTCCTTCAGCACAGTTTCTCCTTTTCCCTGTCATTCTCTCTAGCTCTCTCTGGGTCTCGGACAAGACTCGGGCTAGGTCGGTTCCAGTTATCGCTGGATCTATCCACGGCTTAGTAGCACACATGATGATTTGTTGGCGTGTTTTTTTTTGTTTTGTTTTGTTTTGTTTCACTACTATGAAGCAAGATTGCTTCATAATCCTTTAAGTGTTTTTTTAGCCAAGTTTTATTTACATGTCCTGGCCAGCAGGCACGTGATTAACCCAGGATGTCAAGAAGGCACATGCTACATCTGAAAAAAATCTGATGCCATTCAGGAGACACAAACAGCTGAGCAGTCAAAAGGACAACTGTCTCTTGGGCCAACTCCACACAAAACTCTCAGACTCTGGAGACCCTCAGAGACAAGACAAAGGAGCTGATAGGTTGGGGCACAGATGCAAGTACTTCTGCTTCTGTCTCCTCTTCCTTTCCCTCTCTCCACTCCGGGGCAGAGCTTTAGGGTAACCAGATGCCCAAAGCATCTAATACATGTAAATGATGATCTAGTGTCAACACACTGTACCACAAACGGAACACTTAACATGTAGTGCTTTCTTCCCAATTTACACACCACCCAGAAAATAAGCCGCACTGGCATTGACAGAAAGGAAATTTGAAGCATTCCCCTAAAGGCACTCTTTCAATCACTATCTCTTGAGTGGTTTTATGTGATAGAATCATGCTAGACATATCAAGGGGCTTTTCATATCTTTCACCCTATGACAGGGATAAATAGAGCCACTTCTCAAAAATATATCTAATGATCTACCAGAAAGTTAAATGGATCCTGACATATCAGTGATTTTTTTTAAAGTAAAAGAAACTTAAAACTCAAGACCTAGTTTTGAAAAAGGATCTCTTCACCGATGAGAAATCCTTAAATACTAAAATAAGCATTTACCAGGAGATATGATTTCTCCTATTATTCTAAGATGAAATATTTGCTTAACCAAAGAATCTATTAATATTGGCAATGGCGGTTTTTGTTTTAATCTTTACATACAAAGGCAATACATGCTGCACAGCACAAAAATATCTCATTGCCATAACCTCTGAGAGAAATAGTTTTGCAGAAATTTCTTTGTTCTCCTTGGGGAAAAAAAACTATCGTGCCATCAGGCTCTGTGAGTGAGGTGGTGGCAGGGGGTACAGAATGGGGATAGAGGTTTTATTTACTTGCATTAAACTGAAATGCTTTGAAAGTGCTAGGACTTTTCCCCCATGGAAAATGTTTTTGCCTCTAATATTATCTCCAGTGATAGAGAGTCGTTGTTGAAGGTTTGTGAATGGATTTCAGAATGTGCAAGTGGCACCTCCCATCGTTAGCTGTCTACATTTTTTTATAACCACTTGCATACTTTTGGTCAACCGCTGTAAAATAAACAGTCTTTCCCAAATGTTTTTGTTTTCTTTGACAGCACAGCAATAATTCACTTGGAATGCTGTAGAATAGAACAGCACTTTAATGCTGTTGTAAAACTAGCTTTTTATGATTTCTATTCATCAAGTTGTTTTTCAGTAAAAGGATGCCAGACTGAAAAGAACATAAAACTTTGGAGATGTGTTATGCTTATATCTGCTCTCCTTATTCCTTCAAAATATATTACGTATAATATACGTAGAAGCAAACATGGACATGTGCATAAGTACGTGTATATATATTCTCTCTCTCTCTAAATATATGTATGTATATATATATATATATATATATATTAAAAACATACTCACCTAAAGTATCTGCTGTTTTTGTTTTTGTACTTGTACTTTTGTTTCATACTTGAGAAGTAGAACATGTTAATTAAGGTACAGTTTTGTGTTCATGACAATGAAGATGTAAATTAATATTTATTCCTGCCTAGAAAAGCTTTAGAAACAATGTCCTAACGCCGTCACTACTTACTTGGTAAATACTCTTGATCCTTTCTCTCCAGTCATGCACATACTAAAGAATAAGTTTAGAGAAAAATATATAAAGTTTGGTCAAAAGAGCTTTATTTCCTTTCTTTTGGGGGTTGAGATTATCTCAGGTGTCTATAATAGACTAAAATATAGATCTATGTCTCAAAAACAGAAGGATGAAAGTTGACTGGAAGAAACGCACAGTTGCTATGCATCATTACATAGGATCTCTTTATATTGGACAACATTTGAAGTAAGAAGCTGGAGTTTGGGCAGTGGTCCATTTTCATCTCAACCATCCTCCTCTCTAAGACACCCATCTCTAGTCTGCACAACGTGGTTCTTCAGCTGTGATCTATGACCAGCATGAATAAGTCTTGTGTTGAGTTGACTTTCAGGGGCTGGAAGTTTATCAGCTGAGCCATCTCACCTGCATTCCTTGCAAGCGATTGGAGCCCTGGAAGTCTGGCCTCGCTTTGGGCTCCTCCAGCAGAGAGCAGTGAAACACTACCAATAAACTGAATCCTGAAAACGAGAGTAGCCTCCAAGCTAAGAAAAAGGCAAAGACAGAACTGGCAGGCTCACTGAAGTTCCAAAAAAAAGGGGGGAGGGGGAATGGACTTGTAGATTTTAAAACCTGGATATGTGCTAGAAGTTTGATGCCGATATTGACAGCATTGCACATATTTAGACATTTAAATGTTGTCAAAATGGCACTTTATAGCAAGACAGATGACACAAATTAAAAGGCACATGCTTTTGCAAAACTAGTTTCTTATTTTAATCATGCAATTACTGTAATATTATATAGTAATGACTATGTTATTATACACTTATTGGGTCATTTTCATTTGCATTCAGTATTATCACAATGTCAACTGTTGAATCCCATTCTCTGGCCACCTACCTTGTCAGTTCTTCAAGGATCCCTTGTTTGCAGCATAGTAACTGCTTAGTAAATCAAGTACAAAAAGCAATTTATACGTATGCATTCTATAGGAAACGTGGTTGCAGAGAGCCATTTTAAGAAGCTTGAAAATGGCTTCTGTGGCTCCAGTTCAAAATGAGGTTCATAGAGGGATATGTGAATGTCACTTCCAGGTAAAGTGACTTATGACATTATACATGAACTCATTAACAGTGTAACAAAAATGCAAAAACTCGGGACACTCAGCCCTTGGCTGGGGTGTAAATGGGTTCTTCTCCTTCTAATCAACCAAACTGATGACAGAGAATATTAGTGAATGGAGTATGTTCATGGTAAACTGCTCTCAAAGAAAACATATTTTCACAAAGGAAGTATGATCATTTACAGTCCCATGTGGTACATGTGACCCAACCTGTTACTTTTCTTGGGTGAAAAGGAATAAACAAACTCATAGACATAGATCATAGTATGGTGGTTACCACAGGGGAAGGGGGTTGGGGGCAGACCGAAGAGTGTCAACGGGGTCAAGTATATGGTGACAGAAGAAGACTAGACTTTGGGCGATAAGCACACAATGCAATATACAGGTGATTTATTATAGAGTAGTACACTTAAAACTTATATAATTCTATTAACCAATGTCACCCCAATAAATTAAAAAAAAGGAGTTTAATCCATTACTTTTCGAAGCAAAGAGATCAGAGATATTATTTTAAAGACATCTAAGAAAAACAGGCAGATCATTCACTTGCTCCATTGAAGTGAAAGATTATACCATACGTATACACGCACATCACACAAACTCTGAACTAGTGACTCAATGACCTTCCATTCTGAAACGGTTTGCCGTCTTCAAGTGCCGGGCTCAGGTGCCAGCGTCAGCGTGCAGGCTGCCAAAAGACTGAGGCATGGGGCAGTACACATTAAAGGGGAAGAGGTCAGCATGGCATCATGCCTGAAAAGCATGCTGTTCAAAGGATGAAACTTAGAAGGGACGGGCTCACATCAAAAGTCACCGCATGTGTTACATTCCCCCAGCGACTAGGGTCATTTTACCTTCCACTGGAATCTCCTCTCAGCCACTCTATCTCCCACTTCTGGAAGGAAAACTCCCTCCTTTTTTCCTCCTCCCAAGGCCCCTCTCCATAATGCCACCCAGCAAAAAGAAGCAACTCGCCACGGAAGAGTGTGGCAGATGCAAAGGCTGCATTGCTTGGGAAAGTGCAGCCCGGCTCTAGGGCTCTATGTCAACATTCCACCCCCTCCGCCTTTCCCAAGGTCTCAGTGAGAAAACCTTTTTTCTTTTCTTCTTTCTTTCTTTCTTTCTTTCTTTTTTTTTTTTTGTTCTTATCAGTTCAAACAAGAACAATGAATTCCTCAAGCCCTGCAAGAATGTGACAAGGTGTCAACAAAGCCAACCAGGGAGGTGATGTATGGCCCATGGTCTGCAGCTCCCATAAATCACTTCACAAACCAGAGTTGCAAAGAATGAGCCCTGCAACCCAGAGCCCAGAGTGCCAGCATCCTCAAAAATGTGCACCCCACACCCACCTTCCTCCAGCAGCTTCGCTGGATGACACCTGTCACTCCTCCAACAAACTGGCCGGCTCAAGGCTTAAGTTCTTTTCCTTCCATGATTTGGGCATGGGTACACAGTGTAAACTCCTAATGCAAAAACTCCTGAAAATATTTAAATTAAATAAACAACTGACCAAATTTGCGGCAGCTTTGAATCCATTCCATGTAAAACACGAAACAGAACTTGGATTTTTTTTTTTTAAGTGCCTTGAATACATCCACGGTGAAGCACTACATAATTCAGTGTGCTTTAGGGATGTGTGGTGACAAGGCTTTGTTGAAGGCCGTCTGGAAAGTTCTACTCGAAACCCTAATTTCAAAGGTTTATAAATGGCAAAAGTGTTTGTTCTTAAGTCAAAATTTGATTTAGAAAGTTTGGGCTTAAGTGGTGAAATGATCTTATGGTTTTCAAAAATTGGATGCCAGGAATTGTTTTGTCTGCTTTATAAATGATACTAAGAGAAACTGAGAATTACCAATCTAGAATTCCTTTCTGGGTTCGTAGGCTGTGGCTTTCTTGAAAGAAAAATCGGATACATAGTTCTGTACTACTAAAATTAGGAGGGGAATGGGAGCATTTAACATTGCTGTATGCAAAGTAACTTATTGGCAAATATGGAATTACCAAATAAGATATTTTCCATCACTGTTTTAATATATCTAACTGATTTATACTTTACACTATGATTTAGGCGTGAGCACATAAGAGTAAACTCCTCATACAAAAACTCCTGAAAATATTTAAATACAAATGACTGACTAAATTTGCAGCAACTTTGAACCCATTCCAGGTAAAACACAATACAGAACTTATATTTATTTTTTTTTAAAAGTGTCTTAAATGCATATTTAACTAACAGACCAAAATAGCCAAGTAAATCATTTATAAACATGTATTCATTTGATAGACTGATCTGTAGCTACCACATTTTTATATAACAAGCTTAGAGGGAAAAGAAAGAACTTACGAATAGTTTTAGTGAAAACTAGAGGCAAAAACAAAACAGAATACACGCACCGGAGCTGCGTGCTATTGTGCTATTGGAGACCAGGGTCGGCCTAGTTGCAGGTCCATTTCCTCCCTCCAACTATTTTTTTTTAAATTATAGATTCTAAAAATAGCTGGAGCAGCAGAAATGAGCTCATTTTCTACTAACTATACTGTTCATTCTCTCATGATAGTAGAAATAATTCAAAGCAAAAAGCAAATTAAGAAAAAAAAGTAACATCCACCAAATTGGTAGTTTCAACTCAAAGAAAGTCAACTTTTTTTATGTAAGCATTAATATTAAAAAAAGAAAAACAAAAAACTAAATATATGAAAATCTGAATAAAGGATTATTTGCAGTTTGGTATGATTTTTTAAATAATAAACTAAGGTTGTTATAAGTGACAAGTTCTTCTACTGCATGTAATAGGTCAACCCTCAATAGTATAATTGACTCTTTCAAGAACACAGCTATTCATTTAAATGAAGTACCTCTGGTATTATTGCCAATAAGACAACAGAAGAAAGTATGTACTGAGTCACTGTCACTCTATTTTCTAAGATGAGGACAGAAAAGTAAACATTCAATGTGTGATGACTGTGGAAGAATTACCTGTTGCCATTAACTATATTTAAATGTAAGTGTTTCTTTTTATTTTTACACTTGTGTGATTTGGGGGAGGGGGGGAAGCTAACCATGGCCATAGTGTTAAGTTACATGGTAATTCTACAAAATAATTACTGGGGGGATCAAAAGTTTCTGATTGAATAAAGGGAGAAGAGAAGGTAGAATAAGTGCGTGCAGGTCTGTGAGATTCCAATTTCTTTGCACTGGAAAAATTTGTAGGAAGATCTACACCTGCTTCAAAACGTGACTCTATTTTCCGGAGAGATGGAGCTTCAAGCGGAAAAAGGCAAAGAAGAGGATACTGGAGACGACCATTTAAAATCTTCTAATATTGTTAAGCATACTTATGAAAATATTAACTTTCATATATAGTTACCGAAAAACATAGGCGTTACAATCCTTCTTTTATAACAAGACAAAAGATATCTTGCTAAGCTTTAAGAAGTTTCTACAGGTAAACCTGGGCAGCCTGATGCATGTTATAAACTGGCCCAAAGAAGAATGATATAAGGTCACCGGTACTCCACTACAATGAAGCTAGAAAGGCGTCTGGAATCCCTACACCTCCTGAAAAAGACTCCAAAACAATGTCTAGAAGGAACCACATCTTCAGATGGCTTCCTTCCCACTAGAAACCTAGGCTTTGTTGTAGGAGAGCAATTTGTTTCCATTGAAAAGAAGACGGTTAAAATTTCCCGAGTATTTGACTCATGTCACTAAAGAATTTTATCTACATTTTTACCCGGCAGGTCTCAGCAACACCGACAAAGCCTTCAACTAAGTAGCAGACTTTACATAGCTTTAAATGATACACATTTCTATATATTTACTACTTATATACTTTACGTATCTTTATTATTTATATGATATGTTTATTCATTTTGGTTTTACATTTGAAAAGTAAAAATGAGCTTTATCTTCATAAGGTAATAAATGAGATCTATCAGTGTTAAGGATAAAGTCTTACTCTTATTCACGACTGGCTAGCATCAATAAATATACACTGAGACCCAACTCCACTTTAATGCACACAATGAAGAAAGCGCAGTTGCAAAATGACCACAAATGGCCTCTGTTCCACTGTCACTTCATTCATTCAGCAAATACTTACACCCAGTATATGCAAAGAGCTATATAGTAGGGTACAGAGAGATACAAAATAGATTCTCCCTTATTATTTGCCATTAATTGGCATGCCTCAAACTGCCTTACATTGTTACTTATCTTTTTCCATGTGTGATTTTTGAATTCCATAAGGAATTGTGAAAACCCACGGGCATCCTGCTCAGTCCCTGTCTTTATTATTGGACTTAAAATGATAATTCTCTGAGGATGAATTAAAAAAAAAAAGTAATGTGATAATGATCACATTAAAAAATATATATATGCATATATATATATTTGTTTATATTACATATATATATATACATTCTTTATAGACTAAGACGCTACCTGCCTACTCAGCTCTCTTAGTATTAATATGGGAAATTAAACCTTCTCTCTAATATATATGACTCACTCATAGTGGCATTTAGAAGTCTCTCCCTTCTCTTCCACTCTATTAAAATGAATACTATTTTTCTCACATCTGACTTCATGAGTGATTAATTGTAGCCACATACGCTTAGCCTAGATTCTAGGCAAATAAAATATCGAGAGGAGGAAATAAGGTTTTTCTGCTGATAGTTGCCCTATCGGGTGTTCACAGCACCATCCATTTCTAACATGGCCTCATAACAGAACCTAGGGGGCTTATGGTATAGTACAGTCATATAGCTTGGACACATTCATTCCTTGGATACTTTTGATAAGATAGACACTGTGCTATGCACTGAAAATACCAAGAGGAAGGAGACATCGTCTGCTGTGTGAAAAACATGTAAACAATTACAGTACACTGTAATTCTTAGTACACTGTGAAACGTGCTCTCCTCAAGGGGTGTGCAAACTCCCATGATGCAAAGAGGAGGGGTAACTAATTTCAGGAAGGGCAGTATCATGTTTGAGCTGGGGCTTGGTAGATGTATTGAGATTGTCCAGATGGAGATAAAGGTAAAGAATATGACAGAGCAGAGGTATGTAGGTTTCAGAAAAAAATGGTCTTTCTGTACTAATGAAGTGAAGGCTACAATGGGAGAATGACAGGAGGCAAGATTAGAAACGAGACCTGATGCTATAATCAACATAAGAAACTTGGATTTTATCACATGAGTAAATGGCTGCCACTGAAAGCTTTTGATAGGAGAGTGATGCGGTTTCTGTCTTAAAGATAGCACTTGCTGTAATACCGGGGATGGTTTAGAGAGATGAGACTATAGACAGCAGGGAAACTGGCAGGAGACCAGTGCAAATAGTTCAAGAGAGGGATGGTAAGGGCCTGTGAAGAGGAAGTAGCAGTGGGAATGGAGGAAAAGAAAACTCAAAACATATGGAGCAATAAATGACAGTTGAAACAACAGTTTGTGAGAGCTGAAAATGGAGAAAGAAGGGAGTTAAGAATGACCGGGTGAATTATAGCACCTTCAAGTACGCTAAGAAAATCATCATAGAAACGTAGGTAGTAAGTGAAAGAAACATAGATGTCACTGAGCTTATTCAGGACAGACACATGGAATGAAATATAAAGGCCCTCAGGTGTCACCCTGGAAACGCACATCATGCAAAGGGGAGAATGCAAAAGAAGAGCCCACCAGATACAAGGACCTTTCGGATAAAAGAAACACTAGGGCTGGTTTTGTTCTGGGGTCCAAGGAGAAAGAGTTTGAAATAGGTTAGAATGATGAATGTGTTAAACAGTTCAGAATAGACATCAAGACAACAACTGAGATGTACGCCTTGGATTTGGCAGTTAAGAGGTTATCAGTGACCTTATGGAGTGTATTTTCCATAGGATGAAGGAGGTAAAAGCCAGATCACATTCAGCTCAGGAGTGAATGAAGGACATAAAGAGGTGAGAGTATTTTTCACTGTGCCTCCTGTTGTCTCTCTGCCATTTCAGAACGGACTCAGCCTACAAAAGACAGGTTGTCCCACCTTTTTGTTATGCCCCAAGAGCCCTCAATCCAAGGAAGCTACGATGATGCAAAGCACAAGCAAAGCTGCCGAGCACAGAAGGCAATTGGTAGGTTACACACCAAGTCGGGAAGTTAAAAACACTGTTCATAATCAACAGTTATTCCACTCTTCCTGAGCCTTTCTGAGGAAAACTACCTGGATGAGATATGGACAGAAACCAAACTGGAAGATCCTAAGAGCTCATTTGGCATTGTGCTGTGGAGCTGACAGCCTGAGTGTGAACTAAAAATGGAGTGTGACTAGAAAAGGAATGTAGTTCTCTAACCTAAAGGGGAAACCACACTTTCAGGATTCCCATAGTAAAGGGATATGGTAATGGATAAAACATATTCTACCTCGTTATTTTTTAGCTTTGAGCATCTAGATATACAACATTCAAGATTCTCAAGAGAAAGAAAAAAAATAACATCTGGAGGCAAAGCTAAAGGTTTCTAGCTTCTATTAATGAACTGAAATCCATTTTCCATTTGCACATGCATCTAAATGGAAAGACACACTTGAGCAGGGGACTTGAGCAGTCCGTAAACTCTCTTTGTAAACATTTTAGGCTTTGCGGGCCAGGTGGTCTCTGCCACTGTAGTGTGAAAGCAGCTGTGGACAATCCGTGAACAAATCAGTGTGGCTGCGTCCCGGTATAACTTTAATTAAGGACACTGAAATTTGCATCTCACGTCATTTTCACGTGTCACAAAATTTAACTACTCTTTCGATTTTTTTTTCAACCATTAAAAAATGCATAAACCCTTCTTAGATGGCTGGTGAGACATACAAAAACAGGTGATAGGCTGGATTTGACCCGTGGCCACAATTTGCCGACTCCTACGCTAGCAGAGCCTTATCCAGTTCAACCTCTCCCAATTGGCCCAGATCCAGTAAATCAGAATATCTGGCTGTGGAACCCACTGATCTGTCATGACCATGTAATTTGTATATTTGGGAATTTATAGACTCAAGGTTCTTCAGAAGTCTCAAAGTCCTTCTTACTGTGACTCTGGGCCAATCACTCACCCCGATGCTAAGAGTAAAAGTTGTAATTAACCTAGGGGCTATCCATTCAATTTTTCATTCATTCAACAAGCATTCACTGAGTAACAATGGTTTCTCCAGTGCTGTGGGAGACAATAAAGAAAGCAAAAATGGGGTCCATATCCTCCAATAGTCTACATCTATTTGAGACAATAGATGCATGCATTGAACTAGTGGCACAACAATTTTAATGCAAGTTCTTAAAATTAAAGGGAGAGTTCTCAGTCTGCTACTATTTAGACCAGATTGCTTGAAGGAGGTAAAACTTTTCACTTTCAAGTTAATCAAAGCTTGTGATGGTTATCAGCTCCTGGCATTAGGAAGCATAAAAGCTATCTTATCAGATGCTAGTTAACTGGATTATAAATACCTATTTTTAAAACTGACGTTTTAAAAAAGAAAATTATTGTAGCGAAATACAGTCACGTTTTGCTTGATGATGGGGATGTGTTCTGAGTAATGTATCATTAGGTGATTTTGTCATTCTGCGAACATGATAGACTGTACTTACACAAGCCTAGGAACAGCCTACTACACACCTGGGCTGTATCATACAGCCTACTGCTCCTAGGTTACCAACCTGTATAGCATGTTAGTTTCCTGAATACTGTAGGCAACTGTAACACAATGGTAAGTATTTGTGTATTTAATACACATAGAAAAGGTACAGTAACAATACAGTGTAAGAGAGAAAAAAACGGCACACCTGTATAGGGCACTTAGCATGAACGGAGCTGGCAGGACTGGAAGTTGCTCTGGGTGAGTCAGTGAGTGAGTGAATGTGAATGTGAAGACCAAGGACATCACTGTCCACTACTGCAGACTCTGTAAACACTGTCCCATAAGCCCTCCCCCTTGCTTCCTTCCTACAGGGTCAGAAATAGAACACCGAAGCTGTCAATGCTGCTTTGTGAACAGGGATGGACTGACTGGAAATACTGAGGAGAAACTGGCTGGGTAAGGTGTAGATCACCAGGTGTAGTGACTGTCAGGAGGGAGTGAAAAGGTGCCTGAGGATCAGTAGGAATAAGAAATCAAAATGAAGAGATGAAGGAACATAGGGGATTGTCCTGGCAATGTGGTTTTGGCTATTGCACGTTGAAGCAGTGGTCAGATGAAGAAACTTTGTTGTATTCATTTTTAAAAAGGGCGTTTAACATGGCGAGGGTGTAGAACTGAGGACTGAATATTTTTACTTTGGAAATTTGGTTCCATTGACCCTATCTGGCACAACGGGCTCTCTCTGGCACTGAATTGATGGAAGAAATAAAACTTATCTATGCTTTACATCAGTACAACCTAAAAATATTTCCAAAGTACAGGGACAGGCTGGCTCCACACCACCACAGAAAGCTTTTACTAAAGTGGCAGTGGCACTTAACACTTACAAAGTAGCTCCTGTGGACCTGCGTCCTTGTACAGGATCTTAGGTCATCAACAAGAACTTCACAGCCATGTACTCTGAAGACCCTCAAGCTAGATCTGGGAAGGCAGTAGAGCCCTCAGAATACATAGCTCTGGGGGCCCGGCTCCACCGTGCTGAGACAGGTCAGTGGCTGACCGACTGGGCTGGAATCTGTGCACTCAAAATTGAAGTGCTGTGAGAGAAAATCTATTGCTTCACAGATATTGTTCCCATTAGAGGGAAAAAAAAGTCCTCCTGAACCACAAAGCCTCCCATTTCTTCCAGGAAATCCAGCTTCATTATAATCTTATGCGACCACTGTCATACATGAAGTCCAACACTGACCAAAATGTCATTATGTGGTGCATGACAATAATTCTATGCCTTTGTCATGAGACTCTCTATGGCTAGTGATATAGGCTTCTGACTGAGCTTATATTTTTTTTATAAAGCCAATCAGATCTGATCATTCTTTTACTCAGAATCTTAAATAGCTTTTCATTTCCTGTGATGACCCATCTCCTTAGGATGCCATACATAGCCCTCATGACTTGTTATTCCTTATTGTTTAGGTTCATTGTCCACATCCACCTCTCACCCATGCTACGACCCTAATTTACACTATCCAAGCCAAACTAACTGCTCTCACGTGAAAACACCCTACACTTCCCTTCCTCCATGGATCTGTTCCTACTTTTCCCACAGCAAGGAAGGCTCTCTCCAGGAACTTCCTCTTCCAGCTATCCTAGTAAATTACCATTCATTCTTTAGCACCAATTCATCTGTTTCTTAAAGTCTTCCTTATTTTACCAAGTTGGAATAAAGACCTCATGAATCTTCATGATTTACACTTTGGCAAAATACTTATAAAAATACCTACTATATAAGGCTCTTATAAGGATTAAATAATACAGCAAGATAATGTTTACAATGCACCCAGCATAACTCCTGACACAAAATTGAAGTTCGAAACAAACAGAAATTTCATATGAATGCATATCTACCCTTAGACCATAAGTCCTTAAAGCTAAGTACCTCATTTTACTTACGTGCACACAAACTTATTATGTCAAGTGCTTACTAAATCTTCATTAAATACGATCGGAATATTGAACACTACATTTTTGCAAAGCACACCCAATGCTTTTAATTCTAAAATGAACTGTGAAAAGGACTGAAAAACTAAGATTTCCATAAACTTTCTAATTGGGTTGTCTGCATGGTACAGAAAAATCATGGGTTTTGTAGTATGACAGACCTGGGTTCCAGGCGCAGTTTCATTGCTCTCTCACTGTGTATCTGTGCAAGTTACTTACATTTCTGAAAGTTGGTTTCTTAATTTATAAAATTATGTCCATCAAGTAAGTGTGCTTTGAAGATTTATTTTGAGGTCTCTAGAACAATGCTTGGTAGGCATTGAATAAATATTAGGAATACTGAGCAAGACGGAGCACGGGTGCCCCACTTATGTTACCTACATTGAGAAGTGATGCTTAAAATAGTATACATACCAGAATAAAATGTAAACTATATTTCTTGACCATTCTTCCTTAAATACATAATAGAGCAGCAGTCTGTAGCCCATTTGTGGGGAAGAGCAGGTGCAATGAGGGTGGTTTACTGTGATCCCTGAAGAGTTACCTATTGAAAGCATCCTCTTCAACCTTTCCCTGATGACCTCAGCAGGTAGCAAGAAGGGAGTGTAGACCATGATGTAAGATTAGAATTGAGGATCCATCAACCTATGAGATGGAACTTGAAAAGCCATGATAACTACCATCTGCTGGCTAACATGCCTGAAATACAACTGTTGTGTTTCACTTCCTAGTCATTGCTGTCATATTTCTAAGTTGCTCTGTGATCCACCATATTCTTTCTCTGGTCTTGCTTTGATTTATATAGGTACATGATGGTGGTCATGGTACCTGTCTTTAAATGATGTATGTCCAAACTACATCGGCCCAGGGAACCCTATACAAAAATGAATCCAAGTCTATTTGGTATTGAGTTGAGTGAGTAGGATCCTTAGAAAAGTTTCAAGACTCATTCTAGCTAACCATTCCATCAACTGAGTGTTTTGCAAAGGTTTCTGCCTCTTTGATCAAGGAAGTACAGCAGCTTACTAATGCCTCTCTCTTAAAATATGTTACAAGAAATCCATGGTGATCTATTAAGACTGATTTGTACATGATGTGTTGGTGGTTTGGGGCAGCATTAGTATTTTTAATATGACAGTGTGTCTATAATTTGGGTTTTGGCACAAATTCTTAATTTACTTTTCAGTTTCAAAATGCCATGATTTCATTATTTTATCAACAGTAACCAATAAAAACCAGGAATCACCTAGTTGATAACTTACTAAAATTGATGCTAGCATCTCCATCGATTCTAATGAGGATTTAGGTAAAAGAGTTAAGTGAAAACAAGCAAGACTGATCCCTACCTGGGTTTTTCTGCCATATCACCATTCCCTAAACCATCACTTAAGATGTACCGAATTGAGGGCCGGCCGAGCGGCAC
>NW_017731401.1:1829218-1830990 GCF_001890085.2 Hipposideros armiger | reverse complement strand
AACATCCTCCACAACTAGACTGAAGAACAAAAGGACAGCAACTTGTCTGTTCCCCTTCCCCCAATTCCCCAGCACTGTTCCCATCCCCCCAATTCCCCAGTAAAAATCTTAAAAAAAAAAAAAAGATGTACCGAATTGAACGAGAACCATGGAGAACACAGTAAAGTAACTCTTGCTTGAAGTTTTCTCCATATTCAAGGTAAATGGTGCGTTGGGCCCAAATGAGGTTAGCCACTGCCTCAGTTCCCCCTTTCCTGTTTCATGTTCCGATACAGCCAAGACTAGAAAGTAGCCCAATTCTTCCCTGATGATACTAAGTTTTCATTCTCCAAGTGCTCTGTAAAACCACCTACTTCTCAGAGAAGCTCTTTGACATGTTCTCAACTCTAACAACAAATGAAAATGCCATTTGAAACAAAACAAAACAAAACAAAATGAAGCCAGAACAAAGACATCAGAAACATGATACTGCAAGGTCAGGCACTTACCTGCACTGCAAGTGAAAAAAGCTTTAGACTCAAAGGACTCAGCAATTTAACCACTAGTTTTTCTCCTGAGACTTGACTGTCACAAGAGATCCTTACACTGCCAGTGGTAGTCAACAGATTCTCCCCTTTCGGTGAGGCTAGCTGCGCAAAGTTCCTGGATATTTGTTCCTTCTCAGACAGAGAGATTCTTTTGTGAGCACCGTGGCAGGGAGAAAGCGCTCAAAAGGGAGTGGACATTGGAAGACCAAAGGGACAGGTCTACAGGTGCCTGTGACATCTGCTTCCATTTTGTGCTGGGGCCTATCGGTGGCAGAGTGGAAAGCCAACCTTTCAATGATTTAATAACATGAAGCCCAAGTCCAATCATGAAAGCTCTTGGGAAATACGGCTATGGAGTAACAGGGGACTTCAGGAAATGTATAAAGAAGAGACGCCACGAACAAGACAAGTGACAAGTTTTGTTCAGGTGACAAGCTTTATGTATATTAACTCAAATCTTTTCCTCACTTCCTTTAAATACCCACCTAGACTCTTCTGCAGGCAGCCTTAAGTCCTGACTAATCACTCATGCCTCCACTCTGTGTTCCCCACAAGACTCAGATCGTCCACTTTTGCACAGTTGGCTCTTGGCAGAAGTGTTCCTTAGTTGATTCCTGTGTGCTCAGTCCAACTGATTTGTCAGTGTCATGAGGATAGGGCATGGGTTTTCTTTGTGTCCTTTCACAATGATTAGTTCTGTAGCTTAAACAAAATAAACACTCACTAAGGGAGGATGGGTCAGCCAATTTCCATTCCTCTTGCTCAGACACCATCCAAGTGTTCTGGGTCCTGGCTCCCCACAGAACAGATTAAGTTCCAAGAGGTTCCCCTTCCTGAGGTCTCCAAATTTTCATGCCACCTTTGTATCCAAAAGCAAAGATGTTCTCAACAGAGTCAAAAATTAGAAAATAATTCAGGGCCTCAGTGGGCAAGACTTCTGGTCATCATAAAAACAGGACCAGCGGCTGCTCCCAGATGGTTTGTGCCATGAATTGCATTCAGGGGCTCCAGTTAACAAGGGCAGGTCCTCAATTCCTAGAGTCAGCATGTTTTGTTACACAAGCTAGTCATTTAACCCATAACTGAGGAGGCTTATGCATCTTTTCCCACCTCTTTCCTTATAAATTCTGTTTTCTCCTTTACTATATTCTTCTGTAATGTTTGGAAACCAGAAAACCAGAACTGTTCCTCCTTCCCCAGGCACGTGCACTCTCTCCCTCTCTCTCTCTCTCTCTCTCTCTCTCT
>NW_017731401.1:1791377-1829193 GCF_001890085.2 Hipposideros armiger | reverse complement strand
CTCTCTCTCTCTCTCTCTCTCTCTCTCTCTCTCTCTCCCTCTCTCCTTCCCTCCCTCACTCCCTCCTTGTCTCTCTCATTTCTACAGGGAAAATAGCAGCAGAAAGGACAATTTGACTCCGATGGGTTAAGAGGGCACACCAACAAGCAGTGTTGATACATGTTGGCTACATCTCCGCTAAGTGCCACCTTTTTTTTTCCTAAATAAGCACTGCTAAAAGGAACAACTATGTTCATTAATGATTACTTTGATGGCTTCCTTAAATTGTGCTGAAGAATGGAAATGTGGCCTAAAATGGCAGAGGCAATATTTTATTTCACTTTGAAGCTTACAAATAGTCACACAGGTATCATGAGAAGAATAGATATAATGAATTCTCTTGCCTTTTACCTGCCTCTTTTGATACTTGCAACATATTCTTGGGTGTTCTACCCAGGGGCTAGGAAAAATAAAGTTGAACGCTCACTTAGCCCCTCCCTAATCCCTCTTCCCATCTTCTGTTAATGCTGGCTAACAGATCTACCAGTTGTAAGGCTGGCTCCTTCTGGTCATCTGGGGCTCTAACTTCACACAGCACCTCCTCCATGATGCCCAGCCAGACTGTCCCATCTAAGACACCCTCCCCCACTCCAACACTCTACATTGCATTAACTTGGTTCACTTTAATTCACAGCTCTCATCACTGTTGGAAATGGCCATCTCTATTTTTGAGTAACCAGGTCATTATTCATACTTCCTCTTTAGAATGTAAGATTGATGAGTGCAGGGGCCGTGAACTGCTCACCAGAGTATCTCCAGCATCTAGCACGGTGCCTGGCCTTAGCATAGACATGATAAATGTTAGCTAAATAAGCGAAGTGTTGTCTCCTTAGGGGTAATTCTCAGTATCCATTCTTTCTCCTATGTTTGTAAACTGTTTTTCTCCCCAATACTCTCCTTGGACACATAGAAATTATATATTTGGTGTGATCCTTAAGAGTTCACAAATTTGATTCTCCATCATTTTAGCCAGGAACTACAGCTTCAATATTAGAGAAAAATAGATGGGGACATAGATACTTAGAACATGTGTCTTCCCATCTTGACAAGGGAGAAATGAAAAAATGTCACTCGGGTGCATTCCATTCAAATTTGAAAAACAGAAAGTCTGAAGACTAATTTAGGTTTAAATATAAAATAATAATTATTTTTAAAAACAGCTATAATATTTTCAGTGCACATACATTTAATTATTATAAAGTGCTTTTGTTTCTACCTGTTAAATGTAGAGTATAAAAAGTTCACCTTCATGAAACTAAACAAAAATACACTAATGTGCAAAAGAGCCAAAGGTAATTAAATGGATTACAATATGTTTAATCACCATTAAGTAAGCTAACAAATATAGGCCAATGACAATTTTGTGCTGAAGCTCAAATGGCCATGGCACATGCAAACTAAAGGAAAATCTATTATGTGTATTAAATGTAAACACTATAGAATCATCTGTAGAGTGTCCTAGGAAAAAAAAAGGATCTATCACCATTATAATATTAATGTTAATGTCATTAATTGAAACCATTTTTTCAAATATGTTAAACATTTCCCTGTAATTAAAAAAATCATGAACACTAATAGAAAATTGAGTGATCTCTGCCAGCTGCCAGGTGAACGTGTGCTGCCTACAAAATAGCCAACAATTGAGTCAGTGACATAATAGAAGATTTCAAAAAGGTGCCAGAAAATGCTGGTATTTTCCTAATACTCATAATTCTGGTTTTGGCTCTGTAACTTTATCTTTATAACACTACTCAGCTACATCAACATGTAAGTCAAAAATGATCATCTCGGCTGCCTTGGGGCATTTCTTCAAATCTCTTAAAATCCCTTGCTTAAGTTTGCTTTTTGGAAGAGCACTTCCCACCTCTCTGGGGTGTTATATGAATTAGGAATCCTGGAGCCCACAATGCCTAAGAATGGCCAGCTGGTTGGAAGCTAATAAGCATGATGGAAATGGGTCCTGCTTAGTTACTATGGCTACGTCAGATATAACGGATTCCTATTTGTGGTGCTCATCACCAACTACTAGCATAAAATCCCACATGCATCTTGGACCTAAATATGGTAATAAATGTTTACTGCGCCTACATAATATTCACGGAAATGTTCTAAGACGGCAGAGCCACAGCTCGGGAAACAAAAAGTTTTTTTCCTTCAGTGGATTTGCCTAGCCCATTTTCCATCTGGAGAAGTTAACGTTTTGTTCTGCAATTAGCTCTACCAAATGGAGCATGTTTGTTGGATTACTAAAACTGCTTAGCCCAAATCGGATGCAAGTGCAAATCCTGGGCCCAGCCAGCTCACCTAGAGACTCCACGCCCTTTGAAAGGTCTCCTCCACGCTGGAGGTGGCAACTACTGTCGCCTGAAGACCAAGTCCTCTAGCAGGTCAAAGAGGCTGAACTGGGCACAGAGCCTGGAGTTCCTGACTCTGACAGTCCTATTCCTATGACTACCTTTCAGACCTATTCTTGTCAATGAATTCCAAGTGACAACACAGTTTTTCGTCATCTGATCCATGCAATAAATATCACCTTGATTTTTTTTTTTTTTTTGGTTTTTGAAATCTAATGATCCTTGAAGTCAAGGCTGTCAGTTTAAACATACCGGGGACATTTCACGCTTCATTACACATGTTCACTTTGTACCTCAGAAACGAAGGTGCAGTCAATTGCTGGGACCAGGCCTTGCACTTGTGTCCTGTTTTGCTAAACAGTTTTAGTAAACCAACTGAAACGCTCCATTTTGTAAAGCAACTGCACAACAAAGCTTTAACTTTTCCAGATGGAAAAACGGGATGTCACTCGGTATGAGTTACGGATCTGGCCCAAAAAGGACCCTCCTTGGTTTCATTTCTCTGCTCTCCTTGAGTGCAGATAGCATGGCCAGAATTTAGGGTTCACTGCTGTCCATGGAGTGCCTCATCAGTGAGCTTAGTTGACTGAGCTAATGGAGAAGTGCCAACCATGTTGATTATCACGAGTTGAGCGTGGGGGAGGAGGCAGGGGAACCACACACAGGTTCTGTGTATGGTGGGACAACTGGGGGAGGAGGCAGTGATGACCACTGCTTCATGTACCGCCACTGGCAACTGACAACCTGTTTTATCTCCTTTGTGTGCAATGGTCCCACATTCCTTTTCTGCATCACTTTTCTTTTTCCACATTTTCTTCAGATCTTCACTTCACAGCCATGGCTGCAACTACTAAAACCAATGGCTCCCATATCTTTGTCTGCAGCTCAGCTCCTTCTCCTAAACTTCGTACGTACGTAACTAAGACTGTGAGTGTTTCATCTCCACCTAGAACTCTAAACCCATTCTTCTCTTCCCTGGCATTTTCCTTAGTTGGGGGCGTAGCCATCTTCCAAGTGACCCATGCTTCTGGTCCTTGACACCACTTTTTAAATGTTTGAAGTACAGGAGATTTCTAACAATTGGCTTCCATTTTGTACAACCAAGTGGATTCATTGTACTAAAACAGTATTTTAAATACAGTTTCTGACATAGCTAGTTTGCCCTCAATTTCTGTGTAATACAAAAACGTAAAAATACGGAAAATATTTAAGCCTGTTGGTAGTTGTGGTGGTGATACTAATTGTGGGAAGCAGGGAGAGAAGTGGATAGAGAAAGAGCCATTTTCTGTTTTTTTGAGGTTGTGTGTATGTATATGCACACGCGCGTGTGTTTTGGTAAGTTTGTTGCAAGATTCTGAGAAAAAGTAAATATATCTGATGCTTATTCTTTTGTTATTACCCTTTAAATCTAAAGTCATACTGTGGAATTAGGACCATACCCAGCATAAATTGATTTTTTTTTCCAAAACAAAATATGTCAGTATATTAAATTTTAAAGTATAGCCTATTCAGAAAATAGTTGCAATATTTCTGTTCTGAATTTACTCTAAGATTTTTATCATACTGTTTACTATGGACATATAAGGTGCTTAAATTAAATACATAGAGTATCTAAGTTTTCACCAATTTAAGAGGAGTTGACAACCTAAAAAAGAGATGAAACTACCAATGCAATATTTAGAAAAAGAAAACTAATTTCTTTTCTGAACTCAGTGTTCCATAGTGATTCACATACACAGAAAGAGGATTTAAAAATAAGAAATACATTCACATACAAATTTCACCTTTTACGTGAACTCTGTTTTGTCCATCCCAGTTAGCAAGTGTTGTCTCTTTAAATGATCTTTTAAAAAATCAATCATAAGCACACAGCATTTTGTTTTTTATTTGGAGGAAAATTCCCCCAAATAGACACAACTCTTTCCAATTGTGCAGAACAGCATGCCATCACATTGTCAATACCACACTAGCAGCTTCACCTTAGAATATGTCCCTGAACTAATCCTAGCAATATTTTCTACATTTTGTTATCTTTGAGGGTATTTTTTCCAACATCTGCTTCTTAGTCTACTTTTTATTTGGTAATCTCGGTGAAAGCAGTAGCAGTGCTAATGTCACTTATATTTATGTCTCTAAGTACTGGATCCAAGAGATTAGCAACAGCAGTAATTCCTCAGGGCACGTCATTAATGACATAACACTGTAGCAATACTTAAAAAAAAAAAAACTTCCAATTACACAGTTTTGAGAAATCATCTTGTGGGCATGACTTAAGTAGCCTAGCCATATTTTTTTTCCTTCATTCAACGAATATGTGTTAAGCAACTACTGTAAACCACTGCCCTAGATTTTGAAGAAAATGTGAATCACGTGGTAACTCTTCTGGAGGTGTTTACAAAACTGGTCAACAAAAATAAGAAATGTTAAAAAAGTATCAGTACAAGAGAAAACGGGTACTGCTATATCAGCAAGACTTTCATAATGTGTGTGTTCTCATGTTCTAGCAGTGAGACAGCTCAACTTCTGACCAGGGGAGACAAGAGCTACTTCAGAGAGGTAGCTAAACTGGACTTGGATGATTAAAGATCTTAAGCAGTTAAATGTGGGACAAAGGAATTCCAGGTAAAAGTGAAGGTAAGAAAGTGTCTGTCCTTTATGGAATAGAAGAAAGTGTACTCACGCAGCTATGTGCATCTGTGTATGTTTTACATGTATACATGTGAATATGGTAAACACAGCACTAATAATTCTATTTATGCGACCTGAAAAATTTATTATAATTTATTCAGTCACTAACGAGGAGCCACTGGCAATTTCTGAACAGAGGAATGGCCTGAAAGAATAATCTAGAAGTGGCCTAAGAACATAAATGTAACAAGATTAAGTGGGGTACAAGCATGTGTGTGGAAAATGTAGGCACACTGTAGGTAGAGTGATCATAGACTTTGCCCTCCCCAAATGGGACACTTTGGGGAGTTGAAAGGGGATGCAACTGGCAGTTACACTGGAACAACGAGCATAAATTGGGACTGTTGAAAAAACATGACATATGATCGTCTTAATTATGGGGCATTAGTGTGACATTTGTAAGAGATAATGGTTTTATACTGTATAAAATGCCTCATTTAAAAATGGTTTGAAAGCTAACCCCTTTAGAAATACTAATCATATATTTTTGGTAATACCTCCCATCTCAAAGCCATAAACTCAGGACAACCCACTTATGGTTTACTTGGGGCTATTGGTGAATCATGAATTGTTTGCTCACCGCCACAAAGGGAACTCTGGTTCTTTGCATTCTGTAAGCTCTTTGAGGACAAGGAATATGTTTTGTTTAATCTCTGAGCTTCCTCCAGGATCAAGCACAGTGGCTTGCATATAACAGCTATTTGATTTTTGTCATATTGAATTAGGCAAAGGGCCAAAGGCAGAATATGGCAAAATTTGAGTTGAAGGGCACTCAGGTCTCCTCCAGGGGCAAGGGACAGTTAGAATGGAGTTGCTACAAAGTACTATGAAGGTAAAAGGGCAGAGACATAATAATGCAGCCAAAGGTGACTGCATTCGCCAATACAGTAGCCACTAGCCACATGTTGCTGTTTAAATTCAAATTAACTAAAAGAAAAATAACCCCAAATATTCAGTTCCTCAAATGCTCTAGTCACATTTCAAGTGCTGGAGTAGCCACCTGTGGCTAATGGCTACCACATTGGATGGCACAAATACAGAACATTCCCATCATCTCAGAAAGTTGTGTTGGGTAGCACCACTCCAGAAGTACTGGGAGAATCCTAGCACCTTTGACAAAAGTGAAAGAAAGTAGAGGGGTAGGTAGGTCTGAGAGGCAAAGCAGCATCTATGCTTTTCATGGATGTCAAAAGATGAAGAGAGGGAAAGGGAAACGGGCTGGGGGCACTTGAAGACATTTGACAAAGCAGACTCCAGAAAATTTGATTGCAAATGAGTTTACCAACGTCGACCAATAACCATTTGGAGGCTGTGAGTGGACAAGAAAGAAGTGGGACAAAAACTGAGGATCAAACGGGATAAGACTTGTTCACTTGACGCCTATGCCTTTTGCTACAGATCAGTGTCCTATAATTTTTCAAATCCTCCACCGAGCTTGGCCTCTGTATCTGAAGCCTGATAAATATGGAGCCACTTACTGGACCAAATGGTCCATGAGCATCTTGCCTGGGTGATGCTGTCCACACTTCACAAGATCAAGGATGGCAATATTCCAGGATTCTTAAGATTGTCCCTTTTATGACTTTTTAAAAATGTTTCTACAGTAGCTTTGTTAATAATTTAGACTAAAAATGGGCCAGTTGATTAAGATCGTAAGCAGAAATAAGCAAAGGCTAGCTTTTTAAAAGAATCAGAAAGGAACATGATGGGCAACATTTTGACACTTTGACTTCATTTTTAGGAGGGGGTTGGGGTGTGTGTGTGTGTGTGTGTGTGTGTGTGTGTTGTTAAAGTGTTCCCCATTATTGCAATACTTAATATACTTAAAAACCCTAGAATGCTGATTAACTAAGCTGTGCATTGTTTTCTCATGGATTCAATATATAAAGGTATAAATCAAAGGCTTCCTGTTATACAAATTACAGAAAAATCAAAGAAGCCCAGCAAAATTATTACAGGGTTTTTTGTAAAAAAAAAAATTCTTGCCGCATTTTATTCTAACAGAAAAAGAATTTTCACAAACATGTAAAATATACTTTTTTTTCTTCAGACGACATGCGAAACCTGAATATTATTTGAAGCTGATAACCAAAATTGGAGTTTCCAAATATGTCACTGAATAATACAACACCTTTAAGCCTTGAACCAATAAAGAAATTGCTGAATCAAATTTTCTTCCTTTTTTTTTTTTTAAGTGTGAAAAGTAGGGGACTATAAAGTTAGACATAAAACATATGGAATACTGAGGGATGTCATGCAATCTGACTTACTCTTGTATGTATACACGTTCATTTTCTCGAATTAGTCCATACCATTGGAAACTGCATCGACCCATAAAAATAACTCATACACCTATTATATTTTTCCATTTTAAGCTTGTAATAGCAATAATGACCTCAGCAAAAGACATTTCCTTGGAATTAATGGCTGGCTGGGAGGCAAAGCCAAGGGCCACTGGTTCCTCCCAGCTGGTCATTAATCCTCAGGAAATGCCTGTACCTCCATCATTATTGCTAAAGCGCCATTACAGAAAATTCTCACAGTTCCAATATATGGAAATTTGAGGCTATTATGCAAGCCCATGGTATTCATGTTAGTTAATAGGCCACCACTGAGCACAGAGGACGTAATTATCAAAACGACAGAGGGAAAATATTGTTCTCCTAGGTCTGTAAGGTTATAGGAAATGGGGACTAGCCTTATGGGAAGAAGTATATTTGAAGCTAAAAGACATTCATTTAAAGGGAGATTTGGAATCACGTGTATAAAAGTTAATAAAAGACACAGCATCCATTCCATTACTTGGTTTCAAAAATATTTGTTAAAAGGCACACATTAAGGTTCTATAGACATTTCCTCCCAAACTGATTAAATAATATTAAAGGGAAGGAGGACAGGAAGATTGTTAATGAACACAAATTATTATATTCAACTAGGAGTAATGCATACAGTTGAGAGTGCTGACAGTAGGATTTCTTTCTTTTTAATTTGTACTTAAATATTGTATACACACCATTAAATATTATATAACACATATTTTGTTCTAGACTTTATTACTACAAAAAAGCTTTTTAAGTTTTTTTTTAATCTTAGCTAGAGGCTTAGCACATGCAAACAAATATCTAATAACAGAAAATCAAAAATGATAAAAAAATAAATAAATAAAAGGCTGGTGTTCTGCGACAGTTTTCAATTCTCTAAAAAAAAAAAAAAAACTTTTACTGGCTTCCAGGCTAAAATGAAAATGAAAATGAGGTGTTTTCAGGTCTATTCATTCCCTCCTTTAAATAAACGGGGCCCAACAAATGGTTTCAAAGCAGGGAATTAATCCAAAAATCACACCCAAAACAGTCTATAAATCTTTTCAATGTGTTATTGTAACAAACTACAAATGTTGGATATGATGCTTTACATTTAATGAAATTCATTGCAGGTTCTCGTTGTGTGTTACAAATACCTGCCTGGTTCTAAAAACGGTTTTGAAGCTAACGAGAGCTGTTAGGGGTTGAATGGTGTTCCCCCAAAAAAGATGTTGAAGTCCTAATCCCCTGCGTATTTATGAATGTGACCTTATTTGGAAATTTGGAAATAGGGGCTTTGCAGATGTAATCAAGTTAAGAAGAGGTGCTTAGGTTAGGGTAGGCCGGAACCAAATATGACTGGTGTCTTTTTAAAAAAAGAAGAGACACGCAGACACATAGGAAGAATA
Organism: Hipposideros armiger; assembly: GCF_001890085.2. NCBI lineage: Eukaryota > Metazoa > Chordata > Mammalia > Chiroptera > Hipposideridae > Hipposideros > Hipposideros armiger. The sequence goes on along the minus strand of NW_017731401.1, from coordinate 1,820,403 downwards.
TCATCTGACAACAGAGGGCGAGGTTGGAAGTAATGCACCCAAAAGCCAAGAAACATTAAGGACGACCAGCAACACCAGAAGCCAAGGAAAAGGCACAGGGCTGATTCCCCTCTAGATAGTCTTCAGACGGAGCATGGCCCTACCTATTCTTTGATTTCCCACTTTTGGTTTCTAGAACTGTTAGAGGATACATTTTTATTGTGTCGAGGCACCCAAGTTTGTGTTACTTTGTTACAGCAGCCCTAGGAAACTAATACAGGGCCTGAAGGAAGAGGTTTGTCAGAAGACCTGTCAGCATTACAAATGGAAAACCCAGGAAAGACTGGCGGGTGACAGGAAGCTGCTCCCTACAGCGGAAAAGCGATGGACTAGCACTCAGGAAACCTGGTTCTCGTCCTAGCTAACAAGGTTGGTGTGGACCTTGAGCTGGACACTTAATTGTGCTCAGCTTTCATTTTGTCACTTGCACATTATGAGTGAATTCAACTACATAATCTCTAAACTAAGTCTAAGGTTATCGTTGGGCAGGTCAAGTACCAACTAGATTAACATGTTCATAGTTACAAAAGTCACTATGCTGGCATTGTTTAGACAAGGCCTCAGTGACAGACAGCAGGGCACAGGACGCAGAGCTGCAGGCTTCCATTTGCCACTTCCATGGCCACACCGCCAGTTTGACCACGTTTATTTGGATCAAATACAGCTGAAGAAGTTTGCTATGGAAGTAGTAGCAGCCTGTCCTGATAATCTTTTATAATTTGTCCTTTAATACATAGTTACTTCTGCACTTCCAAGAGTTTCAAAATGTCTCCGGTACACTTAAAAGCTTTTGTTTAAATAAGATCATTGTTACCACCAAAAATAAAAAATGTCACTTGTAAATCATGAATTTTTAAAGTGCTAATCGGAAAAGCTATTAGTCCAGGAAAGAAATGCTTTATATGCCATGGCATAGTTGAGATTTAGAATTCAGCAGCACGTTGGCAACAAATATACTAAACTTATTCTCTAAAAGGACCCTATAGTGATCAAATTGACAGGTTTTTGCTCACTGGTTATGATGCCCAAACATCATCATAAGTTGTGGTCATCTAATTAAACACTCAGGTTCCAGGAGTGATGAGTGGTACGCCACAGACCTTTGTCATTCTTCAATTTTGATATTCACAGTTTGAGCTACTTGCAAATCCAGTTTTTCTCAGACTCTTGTCCAGGATTGAGATACTTAGCTGGTGTGGCAGCTTGGTCATCTGCCGCGTTTGCACCTCAGCACAGCATTAGTGTGTGTGTGTGTGTGTGTGTGTGTGTACGCACGCGTATCTGACAGGGAGCTGCACTTTTTATTTTTTTAATTGGAGAACCTAATGCTATTGTGGCATTCTGAAATGTGGATCTTCCTAAAGATCTCAAAATCACAGGATTCTACTACAATTCATTCTAGAGTCTGGGCCAGATAGTCCAAGCACAATTACCAGGACATTTCCCCCAATAAATGTCTGTCCCTGTGGACATTTAAAATCTGTGTGAAACAAATTTCTAGGGGTGAAAAAGTATTTACCCACAACTTCAGGGCTCTGGAGATGTGTTCCAATATATCCCGGGAGGGCAAACAGGTACTCAACTCAGCCTGTTGTATGTGGCCTCAGGAAAAGCAGGTGTGTTACACTCCTAGGCCAGCTCCTTGCTTCCTGGCCTCTGCAACTGGCAGAACTCGTAACACAGTACAAAAGCATAAGTTACTCCAGGCAAGGAGTTAGCTGTGTGCCAAGCCCACCTAGGATTTTGCCGGGGCCAGCCAGCCTTTTCTAATGAGGGGCTGTGAAAGAGTTACTACACAGCCACAGACAGGAACCACGGGCCAGATTTCCACTCTCCACCTTCCTACAGCCATGCAGAGTTCTTGTGTGTATTTAGAAGAGAAGACACACATCAATGTCGGTCAGCGCGGGATGCACCAAAATCTCTCAAACAACGTACAGTCTTAAATGGGAATACCTGTGGTGGTGGACACATGCATCTACACAGGTAGTAAAATTGTGTAGAACTTCATACACATACACAAACACGTACACATAAAACAGGATGTCTGACTACGATGGGGGGGTTGTGTTCATGCAATATCCTATTTGAGAGACTGTACTTAGTTTTATAAAACGCTTTCATCAAAGGGAAACTGAGCTAAGTTGTACAAGGGATATTTTTGGTATAATTTTTTTTTACAACTGTATGTAGATCTGCAATTATCTAATTTAAAAAAAAGATGAGGATATGTCTGCTGGAATTAGGGGTAAAGGAGAAAGGGAAAAATAAAAGGAGTTTAATTTTTTTCTCTATCAAAGAAAGGGCAAGAAAGAAACTTTTTTATTTAAAAAAATATAAATGTGAAACACTATCAAAAGGTTGCCTTCTAGTTTGATATTTTTATTTTTCCTATCGAAGAATTTGGACACAATGTGGAGGCCCTTTCTTCTGACTTTTCTGGGGGGAGGAGGGGCTGGAGGGAAGTAAAAAAAATCCAAACAACCTTGGTAGAACACAAAGCATTGCAAAATTTGTACCCCATCAGCTACTTTTTATACTGAATACTTATAAATGTCACAATATCACACATAGCTTATCAATGTTGCATTAAGTTAAAACTCATTAATCCCATGAGAGATATTATGATTCACGAGCACGAAGCTTAGCAGTAAACCCAGGGCAATCACCTTTCCTAGACTTACTAAAGAGTCTGGAACTGCTTTCCCACACATCGGCCTCAGCTTTCAGTATAGATTTTAATTGGGGAACCTAATGGTATGGTGGCGTTCTCATATTTGGGTATTCCTATATGAGATCCAGGGGAGAGACAGGAACGGCAACTAAATTTATTGAGTACCCACTATGGGCCAAGCAGCGTGTACTGAGCTGCCTAGACCAGGACGGGTGGGACCCACGTGTAGTAAGGGTACAAGCTCATGCCCCAGACATGACATCACACGACTATTCTGTCCACTCAGAATCACAGACTTAGGAGGCCAGAAACGATTACATGATTCAATAGCTAAGGTCACAGACAGACACATGGAGGAAAGGGCCCCAGGAAAGCAGCATCTACAGATCCCAAATGCACAGCTGGCACACGGTGCCTAGTTTTATTAGCACATAGAAACATGGAAAGGGATCGACAGGGATGTTGAACCAAATTCCACTCCCTACTATCAAACTTAAGTACTTTCAGCCCCATAATTAAATATGAAACCAAGCCTAATTGAGGCAACAAAATAACAACAACAAAAAATAATACAATACAAATATGGGGAGAAGCTTCTTGCTTCTACAAACTCTAACTGTGTAGTCAATAGATTTAAAAACTAAAACCAACAGCACATGTAAATATTCTTTTAAACATTTCTACATTCATTCTATTTACTTTCCCCCCAACCACAGCACTTTTAAACAGTCCTCATGGTTCAGCTCTCACAGCTGGGATGCTCGACTTTCCCACTGGTCTTTGCCAGTACCACCCTCTCACTTCCCCACTTATCAGTCTGCTGGTCCAACCTTCCCCCTTAGAGTATCTATCTCTCTGCAGACATGGCCATTGTCCTCTACTGCCTGGGTTCACTGCAACCTCCAAGGTCACTTCCACTCTAAGCAATTCCCAATGTCCCAAAGTTCCCTTCACATTCAGATATGTTTTGACTATGACATTCTTGCGTTTGGAACTTGGCAGTGACTACCTTAGGAAACACAGGTCTACAATCCTCTCCCTTAATGTCCATCTCTGGAGAGATCGCTCTGCTCATCTGCCTCTCCTGGGTCCCTTCATACCGTCATCCCCACTTAGACCACCTGGCTTTCCCTTAACCTCACCCAACTCTGCTACTGACTCAATCTGTCTGCACACAGACTCAACAACCCTGATGTTGGAACTGTTTTAATATGTGTCTGTCAAATATCTGAAAGTTGTCAGTTTTAGCCTTCCAATCATAAGAGCAGATGAAAATGGAATTTAAAAAAAAAAACAGAGTAAATGCCTCATAACTGCTATGTAGCACAAGAGTGAGGCTGAAGATGGTGAACTAAGTTTTAAAAGCTATATGAATAACATGACCAACTTCATTCATTCTATTGTAAAGTATTAAATTTTAATTGCTGATTATATTTCTTGCTATATCACCTTGTGATTATATGGTACTTCGTGACTTCTAAATTACTTTCTTACGGTATCCTCACTACAACCTAGAGGGGAAGGCACAGAAGATATGATCATTATTATCCCTATCTTATATATGAGCAAACAGGCTCAAGGATATTAAGTGACTTGTCCAAGGTCATATAGCTAGAAATTCATTAAAGTCAGAAAGCAACTCAGATAGACCTCTCATTGCACATGTAGTGTTCCATCTACCATACAAGCTGAAGTCTCATTTAGAACCATCATTAGTGGATTAGAAAATCAACACCGAAAGATCCGAGAATGTGATTTGGGAAAAAGAAAGGCTGACAATGAATTCTCATAGATTTAAGCAATAATGATACAAGGTACAAAATTTTGAGCATTTACTAGGAACTGGACACTTAAAGCTAAAGCTGCAAGGGAGGAATTACCAGCCTCATTTTACAAAGAAATTTAGGCTCAGAGAGGTACTAGTGGCCTAAAGCTAGTAAGTGACAAGGCCCAGACTCAAACCCAGACCTGTTAGGACCCAAAGTGTATACACTTTACAGTACCCTAAGGAGTAAGATTTATTTTGAAAAGGGACATACCAGATGTTCTCTATCACTATTAAGAACAAGACAAGAGGAAATGAACTGAAAACCATATAAGGAGAAATTTAGGTTGAATGTATTAAGACCCTCCTGTCACAGGAAGGGTGATTAAACTTGCACATCCTTATCAAGGGTACTCACGAAATCTCCTTTCTAGATGTACAGGAGATGTCTCTACCATATATAAGGAGATCTCACTACCAAAGAGACTTTCAAGAATGTAGGTAAATCAATCTAACCATTTTCTTGGACTCAAAAAGTTCATAAGAAGATAAAACCATACAATAAGATATCTGAATTTTGACACAAATTTTTTGTATTTGCCTATGGATAGTAAATGTCAGCTTCTCAAACTGGGGGGACATCTATATTTTATTGTAACATATTACTTAAATTAATAGTAATTAGTAAATCTGAATACATACCACATTATAATGATCCTGGCTAGAAAACTGTTTTGTTTTGTCTTTTTTTTTAGCAAAAAAAAAATTTCAGTCACAAGGGAATTCTTCCTACTGTGACCATGTATGGCCAAGCCCTCTCACGCTCACTATACTATCTTTGTACACTGAGCATCCTATTAACCCCATAACGTACATTAATCCATTTGCTTTACCACAGCAGGAAACTATGTGGTACAAGTGAGTATGGCATGAATTAGTCCCCTGTGAATACTAAGGATCCCATAAGAGGTTTCGACAATGCAAGATACTAGAGTGGTTTTGTTCCTATAGGCACTAACTATTGAAAAGGGTCCCCACTGATCTCCATGGAGATTAGAAATTTCACAGCAAAGCATTTAAGACTACGGATTAGAAAAAGTCATCATTTTATTGTGGATACAATCATGGATTTTAAATGATTTTGTGTAGTTCATCAGTTGTCTAAACAGTACGCCCAGCAATGCCCCAAATCATAAGGCTGGCTAATTCACTGATAAATGTTAATGTCCACAACAAAAGTATGCTATCAGTGGAATGAGAGCATTACTAAATAAAAACGCATGACCCACCATGCTTTGGTTTGATAGCCTGGAAGTGAGCGCTTTCTAAAAGGCCCCTCCACACAGAACATCATCAAACTCTATGCCACTGTTCTGAAAGGAATCAGGGGGACGAGAATTAAGGAAGGGAACAAGGTCATTGTCATCCTATGCAGATAGGAAATAAATGGTCCAAAGATAACAAGGAATGAAGGATGTCAAAATCAAACTTTGTTTTCGCTCCCAAGAGAAATGTAAAGTTTAATAAGAGCTCAGGACAATGAAAATGTGATAGGATGGACGGCATGACCGTACAGAGCCATTTCATTCTTTCCATGACACTCAAGAGGAGCATGCCAATGTCACAAGCAGGACTACCTGCTGAAGTCAGTCTCTCGAGAGAAGAGGGGACCCCAGAGATCGTCATGTTTGTACATCTCAACTCTACCCCAGATCTATCAACTGAGAGTGGGCCCAGTCCTGCAAATGCTTTGTCGATTTCCCCTGGGGGGTTTAGAAAACATTAAAACTGGGCCTTCTCAGAGAATAACAGTAAGAAAGAAAATATAAGGACTGAGATTCGGTAATAAGGAAATTATACTCCAGGATCACATTTTGACACAGACTGGGTGATGCATGTCTTCTCGGACATCAGCATCATTTTGAACAGGAAATGATAAAAGACTGCCAAACAAACAGTACTTTATAGAACATTATCAGCTATCAGCTTATGGTTCCCTGGTCCTCCACCGAGAGCAATTCTCTCACCTCCCAGGGCTTTGGGGCTTCCTGTAACAGGGTGCTCCCTCAAGACTGAAAATATTTGGATTGTCTGGAAACTTGGCAGATCTGCACTTCCTTTATTGGTAATGTTAATATTTAAACTTCTAAGTTAGTCGACATTGCTACCTATGTTATTCTGACTGTGAAGTCCTTATTCCTGTAGTGACGTAAACCTAGGGTATTAGATTTTCCCCTGAATGAATTTCTACTTGTCTACCCCCCATTGCTTTTTTGTGTCACTTGAAGGGCTTCAAATACCCTTGAAAGAAGTCAAAGAAACAATAGAGTTATTAACTGACTTTCCTTCTTTCTGTATTTTCATGTGTGTACAAAACTTAGCAGTAAAAGAAATGAAAGACAGGCAATTCAAATGACTTTTTGGAGAAAAAAAAAATTAGAAACCACTTTAGAAAATTATTTGGAGCCCCCATAGCTCTCTTCGGTTTTTCTGATGATCCAAAGTGGTGACAAAAATTCTTTTAAGGTACAGCCCCAGCGTCTATTTTGGAAAGCAGCGTGCTATTTCCAGGAGTGAGGGAATGGAAACATGAATATAGGGCAAGGCATTCAGAGCGGGTACTGGGCCTGGGTGACAGTGGCTCACAGCTTACTGCTTAAGTGGAAAGGCCTAAGCTGGAATTCAAAATTATTACAAACACTGCTTTGATGCCCACAGGTTGTACTTTTAACCCTTGCATAGCTTCCTTGAAAATACAAGTCATCAGATTTAAAAAAAAAAAAAAAAGCCAAAGAATGCACTTCAAATCCACATTCACTACTAGAAAACAAAAATTCAAAGGCCATGGTTTATACATACTACAGAAACACTGTCATTCTGTTCGCCAAATATTTATTAAATCCTGCTATGAGCCGGGAACTATACTAACACCAACCACAATGATCTATGGAGTGTTTGCTGCAGGTTGAATAAAGTTTTTTGATGGCTTGTCTTATGAAATAATCCTATAAAATGAGAACTATTATTACCCTTTGTTTTATACACAGGGAGACTGGAGCTGGTGACAATGAGCAACTTGCCTGGATAAGCTAACTAAATCCAGGCTGTCTGAGCCCTTAATCACTTTGCTGAATTCCCTCCTATATTCTATAGGTGCTGAAGGTGAAAAGATAAATATGGTATGCTTTTTACCCTTGAAGAGCTCCTTTTCAATACAAAGGTAGCACTATTCAGAAATATTAAAGTATATAATTAGTTGCTTTGACATCTAGTGATTTTAAAGTGATTTGACAAACATAAATTATATTCAGCACGAACAAAGAGAAAAAAATAAGATTAACATATGATGTTGAAGTGGTGGCTCTACAGAATTATCCTGGTCTTTCTGATTCTTTGTCGTCTTCTCTTTTTTTAGCCTGTATCTGACCTATCTTTTTTAAGCTTATCTTGACCAGATCAAGTTTGTCTCACTGTTTCGATAAATCAAATTGGTATACATTTGATATTTGCCTGGATATTTGCTGTGGTGATGAGAGAGTGTAACCTCAGGCACACTAGTACAACAAGTTCATAGATTATATATAGTTAAATTCAAATAAGGATACAGAGTGCTACTAGAATTTGGAGAGCCACATCATCACTTCTGTAGGACTGTTAAATTCTAAAGAGTCCAAAAACACTTGAAAACTGGAATTTAATTTAGACTCACAACATCCAAGGCACAGAGTAGTAATCTAGTGGGCTGGCCATCAGATTTCCTTTTTTGGATCCTCAGACTGTAAGCACCCCAAAGGCAGCCCCCACTTATCTTGTTGGCCTCCATATCCCCATGCCCTGCCACAGGGCTTGATCCATAATACTGTCAGAAGACTTTAGCAAAACATTAGGACAAATGGAAAGTCACAAAATCAAATGGTCTTGCAATTAGAGCCCTAGGGTTTACACGGGCCAGTCAATCAAGAGACAAGCAAACAAACAAGTGAACAAAAACGCGTTCATCAAGCCGTTGCTTCTATATCTGTGTTGTCCATCTTACATGTTGAGCCTTCTGCACCATACTATGTTCAAAGAGACATTCAAAGTGCATTTTCTGGGTTAACGCAATGAAACCACAGCACAAAGTGATAAAACATGGGCTTCCCTTGATCATACAGCTAGAGTTAGTTATATGATCTTTCCACACCCAAATAGGACTCTGTCAGCATCATGAGGCAATCTTCCTTTGTCTGAATTTAAAGAATTATCATTCCACAACCTGAGGTTAATATAAGAGCAAACTTGGCCCAATCCTTCTGGATTTGAACCAGGGGCAAAACCTTACTAAACCACACCTATTCTGCAGCCCCTCATCAATACTGAGGTAACATAAAAAAGAGATTTTGCTTCCTACAGCATCCTAAAAAAAAAAAATCTTTTCCTACTTCTAAAATTACACTTATTATAAGAATGAATAAATAATAAACGAAAAACAAATTTCAGTGTCATGGCTGCATTCAATTACCCCTGAAGACAGGGTTTGGGGGAGCCTGGATATATCAAATTGACAGGTGATCTGAAAACCTTATGTCGGCCATTACTCCAGCCCCTTTTCCACCAAGCCTTTTACCAGAGTTGACCCCCTGTTCCTGACCCTGCCCCCATCTGGTGGAGGGACTAATGAACAATGAAATGGCCAAAAGGCAGGTGAGGGTAGGGGAAGCAGCAGGAAAAACAAAGCAAAGAAGGGAACACGAGGCTGGATGTCTACAAACTCACTTATCAGTCCCTGGATAGTAGAGTTCATTGTAGCAATAAAGGTTTTTGTGTTTTACAACCCTAAATGCTTGATATCCATTAGTTACAGATAGAACACTTAAACAGGAGGAAAAGCATGGGTTAATTAAATGGGCTGCCAAAGGTACTCAGCTCCTCAAAATGCAGAGGTCCTTATTTCCGTCCGGAGTAGAGATGGTAGCCCATGGGATCGAAATTTTGCCAAAAATAGTTATATATTTGTGTCAAATATTGATGAGTTTATAAAAAATTCTTTGACTTAAAAAAAATCTTAAAAGTAAAGCAGACTCTACCCTTAAAAACAGAACAAAAATGTTCTCTTAAATATGGAATAATGGTTTTACCTATGTTGCCTAGTTATTTATATATGACATGAGGGTATCAAATAGTTTAGAAATATTTACTGCCACCCATAAATACTCAGATATGAGAGAGCATAGATAAATATGTATATGGTAGTATAAAGCCTTTAAACACATTCATTGTCATATAAAATGGCCATTGAATTCCATAATACCTGTCATCTAATTAGAGTGAAACAGAGATAACTCTCTTGGCCAGAATTCTGTCAATCTGTTTATTTTTTGTAGAGAAACAGGACATTTATCTGAACCATCTCCTGTCTAATTTGCCACTCAACCAACAAGCTGGAAAAAAACACTTTCTTCCTTGATTATAGCTTAATAATACCATATGGCTATTGCAGTACTGTGGCAGGGTCACTTAAGCTGCAGACCCCAAGATCAATGTCTTTATAATTCTGAATGATCAGGGTCTGGCAGAAATTGGACATGCCAAACTGAACTGGATGACCAAGTAGGGCAGGTTATCAATCTCTTTTATCAAGATTCCATTTAACAGAATAATTAAGAACAGCACTTCAATATTTAAACAAACAGAAAAGATTAATCTTGAGTCAAAATATGATAAAACCCAATTGTTGCCTCCTGAGTATGATTTATTAGTGTTTTGTTTTGCATTTAATCTTGAAATTTTAAATAACCATGTTAGTGAATTTTGCAGCATGCTATTCAAAAACAAAATAAACTTGTCACTTTTCCCCATAGAGTTCTGTTCTACAAGTATTCCATTTTATAACAAAATATTGTGAAAAAATAATTTCAGAAAATATTGCTTACCAATTTTGAACATATTATATGCATCAGAAAAAATTTCTATTTTATTTACTGAGCATATATCAACACGTGCTTCAGAGGGACCATTTCCTATTTTCTTAAAACATATTATTGCTACAAGTTTCTAAGGGAAAATGGTTCTGCCTTCACACACTCCGTTAGCAGACAGTTTTTGATGTTAAAGTCATTTCTCTCCCTCTGACTCCAGTAAAAAGTTACAATTATCGACAATATGCATTAGTGGATATTTCTTTCTAAATACTGAAGTTATATTTCAGTTTAAACAAAGCAAGTGTTAAATTATAAATGGCTAAACGTTTTGTATTATTATTATTTTTTTTTAAGTAACAAACATCTGGCAGGAAAAAGTAATGGAAACGAAGACCTAAGGTTTTAACTTCAACGTTAGATTTCCAGGTTCCTCAATACATTAGAAGGAATCCAAAGAGTTTCAAACAGTATAGCTGTCATAGGTTTTATTCTGATTTAGTTCCCACTACTTGACCCTCAAATCATCACTTACGTTTCTAGATTTCTACAAACTTGGAAAAAACAAAAAGCCCTTGTTGCTTATCTAGAATCCTCACATGCACATGTTTGACTAACAAATGAAATGACATCACTTTCCTGTGTGTCACAAGCTCTTTAAGAAAAGAAAGACAACTGTCCCCTGAAAGAGACAGAATGGAATGCATATTTTTAAATTGACATACTACTGCACACACCCCATTACCAAATAAAGAGAATCAGCAACCCGAGAGAACAGCTGGGGTTTGTTAGTACGTTTCGAGTGACCAATTGAAGTTAAGCTTCAGCATCTGGTCCTTGGGTCAATTTCTAGGTCAATCTCAGTATCTCCAGAATGATTTTTTTTTCCTTTGAAAACCATTAATTCGCATTGGAGAGTATTTCCCTTTTGTTGTTAATTTCCTTTCTCATAAAGATATTCTTAAAACAAAACACCCCAAAACATCTTTTTCCTATTGATTTATTCTTTGTTATTTTGTCCTTGCTTCTTTTCTTCCAGAAGCACTAGTTGCTTCACTAAGCAACATCTGGATGGGGCATTTCATACGTGAGCTTCACATCTTTTTTTATTTCATTGTATTCTTGAGCCTTAGCTCCACTCTCTACAACTTTTTCCAAATATTTTGCATCACTAAATCAGTTATGTGATGAGCTCCTTTCTTAGGCAAAAATGGAGACATGAAAATATTAAATCCCTCATTTCAATTAGCAGAAGGGCGGACTAACAGAATTCTACACGGGTTCTGAGAGACCCATACACCTCTCACATGCATATCGAGATAGAAATATTATTTTCAAATTGATAAACAACACATGACACTGAACTTCTACAATTAGCAGGTTTATAAGCCACAATTCAAAATGTTCCCCTTAACTGAAAATAGATTTCCAATATACTGTACTTTAGTATTATTGATAAGCAATTCTTACACTTGATGGTATTCAGTATAGATGTATTGAAGACATAATGATACCTCCACGGGTACTTGGTTAGTTTGATGCATAACTGTCACCTCATTCCATGTGTAACTACTGGGAGCTATAAGTAATTAAGGGTTAGGCTGTCAGTGATATCTACACGAAAGTGTACAGTGAAGTTAATCCTAAACTCTAACATTTATTGAGCACTTACCATGTGCCGTGCCTTTTATTAAGCCTCCTGCATGCAGTATCTTATTTAATTCTCACAACAACTCTATGAGAAATGTATTGCTCCTACCACCTTTTTAAAGATGAGGAAACTAGACCTTTAAAAGGTCATGTGATTTGCTCAAGATTTCAAGCCAAGTGATGGGCTAGATATTGAACCTAGGCTATCTGAATCCAGAGCTCCCCACTACAATACCAGGAGAAAAATTAGGTCCCACTTTTCTCTCTTTCCTTTACCTCTCGCTTCTTCCATATCAAATAAAAAAAGAAAAAAAAAGGTGAAATCCAGACTAACTCATCAAAATAATAGATCTGAAATCTAATTCAAACTTGGGGCGGAAAAGACAAAGGGGAATAAATAGTACTTCTACTGTTTATTAACCAAAATCTACCTAATGTCCTCACCTGACCAACCATCCCTCATCCCCTGCAGAAGCAAGGCCAGCACAAGTTTCTCTCCAACATCTTCCTACTTTTGGTTAATCAACCTTTCAATAACCTACCAACTACAAATCCCAGTCACATCAGATGAGAGGGTCATGCTGTAGATATGTTTTTCCAGGCCTGTTACATGACACTATAAGATTTACAAGACATCTTTTTAAAAGCAAAAGAACTTTGAAGCAAAACAAAAGAACCCAGAAGAATAAAAGGGGAGCCATCTGGCTTTCAGGCCATGTACCTAGTAAATCCAGTCAGTTGAAAAATATATCTCTAATACAAGGAAATCCGTGAATGACACTTTTGGAAAGAATTGAACTTACTATAAAGTACAAACCCATTTCCTATGGAAAATGCAATAACTTACTGCTTTAGTACAAGCATTCCAGTAAAGAATGCCATTGAACTGGATGCCTCGCTGTGACTGGCTGCATCTGCTGCCCCACAGAATATATACACGCAAAGAGGAAACATGCTGTCTAGAAATAATATACAATTTCCTTTTATTTCCTCTTCTAAGTAGAACAACTCTTCTTTGGGGAACAAATCGGGGTCTTGTAACAATTCACTACCTAATATGTTCCATTCTGACAGCCAGTAAAAATGAGAGAGTCAATGAGGACGGCCCAATTATTCTCAGAAAGGCAAGGGTTTCTGTGATCAGTGCCTTACACGGGCTTCTTATCCAGCATAAAGATCAGTTGCCTGGAATCCAGATCTCCCCCAAATGAGCAAGAACCATTGAGGAAAAAGAAACATATAGATCCTTTCATTAATCCATGTTTTATTTCAGCCTGGCTGAAACATCAGCTGTGTGAGGATGACTGGTGGGAAATAAAGCCACAAAGATAGTTGGGTGTAAACTGTAGGAATCTCCAAGTGCTAAGGCAGGTTGTCATTAATTCAGTGGCTGGCTGGGAATCACAGAAAGTTTCTAAGAAGAGCAGTGACATGACTCTAACCTATGGAAGTCAACGGGAAAACATCATAGGATACCCCAAGGTAGAAGAGATGGAAGGTAGACAGATCAATTAAGAGGCAAGATATGGCAACAACCTAAGTGTCCATCTATGGATGAATGCCTAAAGCAGATGTGGTATATATATACAATGGAATATTACTCAGCCATGAGAAAGAAGGAAATCTTGCCATTTACATGGATGGACCTTAAAGACAGTATGCTTAAGTGAAATAAGTCAGACAGAGAAAGGCTGTATGGTATCACTTATACATGGAATCTACCAAAGCTGAACTTCTAGAAGCAGAGCAGAATGGTGGTTGCCAGGGGCTGGGGGGTAGGGAAAATAGGGAAATGTTGGTCAAAAGGTACAAACCTCCAGTTATAGGATGAGTTCTGGGGATCTAGCATGGTAATTATAGCTATCGATATTGTATTATACACTTGAAAGCTGCTAAGAGAGGAGATCTTAAAACGTTCTCACCGCAGAAAAATGGCAATTCTGTGAGGTGATGGAGGTATAGACGAATGCTACTATGGTAATCATTTTGCAATCTGTGTATAAATATCAAATCAACATGTTGTAGTCCTTAAATTTAAACAGTGTTATATGTCAATTACATCTCCATAAAGCTGGGGGGGGTGGGGGGGTGGGGGGAAGGCCGCACTTGATGGAAGCTGTTGTGCTGGTTAACTTTCATTGTATTTGTTTACAATTTGCTTCATTTCATTTTAGCAAAATTCATCTCATGACTTCAAAGAACTTAACTATTTTCTATTATGTTGCCTATTAGAAAGGTTACACAGGTCCTTCATATTGATTAGTTCAATGGGATAGGATATCCTCTCAAAGTTCTGATGCTTAGAAAATGGCAGACCTATATTTGACATGTACGCCAATACCAACTTAGTCAGCAGAGCATAATGCAAGCACACTCTTCAACTTTTGAGGCTAAGTCAAAAAAGACTTTGCAGCTTCCTCCTCATTTGCCAGAACACTCTCTCCAGGAGCCCTGAGTGCATGTCAGAAGTCTGACTACCTACCCTGAGACCACCAAGCTGGAAAAGCCATGAGTCGGGGTGCTCCAGTCACTCCCAGATGCACCCAGACTTCAAGCCAATCCTGCAAAAGCACCAGACCTGTGAGTGGCGATGCCTCTAGGTTCTAGACCCCAGCACTAGAGTCACCCCTGGTGCCTGAGTCCTCCCAGCTGAGGCCCCAGACACCCTGAAGCAGAGACAAGGCTTTTTGCTGTGCTCTGTCCATATTCCTGACCCAAAGAATCCCTGAGCATCATAAAATGTTTTTTCGGGTTTTTTTTTACATTATTAAGTTTTGGGTTGGTTGATTAAGCAGTCATTGGTAACTGGGACCATGTGTACAAAAGAGGTGATAAACCTATTTGCTGTGGAGCTCAAACCTAGAATATGATACTTAGTTTTAGGTGATATGTTTCAAGAGACTAAAAAACAAACATACTCAGAATATTCCTTTATGGAAAAAAAAATTGAAAGAATTGGAGGTATCCAAAACAGAAAAGAGAACAAAAGGTATATACTAACTGTCTTCAAATATTTGAATGGCTATCATGAGTAAAAATGAAAACAATTATTCTGCATATTCCCAGGAGGGAGGCCTGAGGACAGTGAGTAGAAGCTAGAGGGAGTCAGATAGAAGAATTTTCTATTGTTCTAATTCTCTAATGTTCAGGGGTTTCTAGGAAGGAAAGACAGCCTGAAATGGTAGTGAGTTCCCTAGCATTCGAAGTAATCAAGCATAGTCTAGATGATCACCACCTGGTGAGTAGGTTGGAGAAAATTCATTTACTGACCAGAAGGTTGAATAAAATGCTCCTACTTTAAGGTTACACTGTAACACTGAGATGTGTTTAATCTCAAGATCATCCCCATTTCCCTGTGCTAAGAAATCTAATCCCAACACATGTTGAACAGAGGAAAAAAAAAAAAAAACAAGATGAATAAATTAAATTACAGGTAATACCCAAGTATAAATAGAAAGTGATGTAAAATTTTACAGGAGAAAGGAATGGCAAACTAATAGGAAAATATAATAAAGCATAGCAGCAAAGAAACTTTTTAAAAAGATGAAGCATGAAGAATAAGCCAGACAAGAGAGAAATAAAGAGCCAAAGATCCTATCATAGAGGATAATGGCTATAGACGATGCCTCCCTCTTGCTTGAGAAATGGTTTTATTCATTTTTAAGACTTTTCTCCTCTGCCAGTGGGCAAGACAGACCAGAAGAACATGGCAGTGTAGCAGCAGAGGACATAAGGTCTAAATAAGGTAAAATTAGGGAAGCTCTTTAGGGATCACTGCATTTCTGGTTTCAAATAGAGGCCAGAAATTGTGTGTCTATAGGATCAAGCCCACTAGCATGGAAGTTACTGTAGATAACGTCAGAATGTAAGAATGACTACAAAAGGAAGCAAGAAAAACTGGAAATTATATCCTGGTTTCCTAAAAAAGGCCATGCGAAAAAAGAAAACACAAACCACCTAGAAAATGAGATATGTCCAGAGCAAAGCCACGGAAAAAAACCAAAAAAAAGAAAGAAAGAAAACATTTAAAAGTTATCTCAAACACATTTCATCTGAACTTTATCACCATTTGTAATCAACTTCCAAGGTTTCATAACACCCTTTAAACCTTAGTTACGCAACCCACTGAACAAGTCATCTCATTGTTACCCCCACTTGAAGGAAGAGTCGAGAGTCTTTTCATGTTGATAAGAGATAGAAAAAGCAATCACTCCCAGGAAAGAAGTTCTGAGTAAACTCCTGGAGCCTAATGGTAAGGCGAGGTGATAATCTTTCACTTGCCTTAACCCTTTCAAAGATTCCTCAAAGCACAAGTGAAAAATTCATGTGATTGATAAACATAAAGGTAATGTTCATGTCAATAAACAAATTTTTCATTAGAAAAATAGAACAGAGATTATATCTTATTACTCACCCATTTCCTAGGTCGGCCTCTTGGCCGTTTTTCTCCAGTGGCTTCTGCTTTCTGCAAAACGAAAAAGGAAGTCATATGGTTTCCTACCTGACGTTATTTATAAGTGCTGCACCAAGGAACACACTTCAAGTAAGCACGTTCTGGTTTGCAGAGGTGGTATTGAGATTGTTTTAACAATCTCTTTCTCCTTTAAGGTTCATCTTCTCCGTTTTTGAGTAGATTCTTCTTGTTTTTCATTGCATGATGTAAAGAGGTATCTATACAATCCCTCACTTTAAGGCTCCCCTGGAGTGATTTTCTCTTATTTCTAGCCATATAATAATAAAAAAGCATTCCCACACAATTACATAAGGTAATATTTTAGAAAGTTAATGTTTCTTAAATGATTTTTCTTTCCACATCACTACTAAAGTTACAAGAACTAATCTTGATATATTGCTTTACAATTTACAAAACTTTTACCTATATTGCTAGTCAAAAGCAAATCTAAATGTAAGAAAGACATAGGATTCTAATTAAAAAAACAAATATTTGCATACTTCTACATAGTTAATTTCCTATCCCTTGCCCAAAACAATCACCTGTCAATCAGTTCACCGAAAGCAGAAAGAAAAAAAATCTGGAAGAAATCATCAATGTTTGTCCCTGAAATGGAAATTATGGGTTCTAAAAATAAAAATAATAATTGATAAAAAAATGTACATTATTAACAATACTACACTCAACACAGACATGACGTGACTATATTTCTAAGTACCTTGAGAGTCTGTTTCACTGCTTTACTTCATAAAAGATTTTTCTGGTATAACTGTTTTTTCCTTTTTGAATCAAAATTTAACATTATCTATAAAGTAATTTCCCTGTGTTTACCACCTCTACTCTAATCCCCAAATACACAAACGCATACACATCACATCACATACATCTTATATTAAAAACATGTCTATACTTTTCAGGATAAAGAAAACTTAAGTACATATTCTTCTGTGTATGAGAATCATCCCAACGCTATATAAACACCACAATATAGGTAACTTGAGCCAGGATAACTTGTTTTGCATTTTATTTTTGTTATCTGGGGTAGCAGCCAATAGGTACTTGATACAATGATACTAAAATTACCTGTTCTAACTGCCTACACTTCCAAATGAGGCTCTCCTCTTTCTCTCTTCAATCTGCCTGGTAAAAATAGATGGAGATAGATGACAGGTAGATGGTAGATAGATAGATAGATAGATAGATAGATAGATAGATAGATAGATAGATAGATAGATAGATACAGACAGACAAAATAGGTCACAAGATTGCTCACAAATAAAGTCTCCCTGGCCTGGCATTACTATCCAACAGGTCCCATGAATTAATCCAAACTCTGAATAATTGTTAGTTCACATTTATTGAGCATTTAAAATGTCCCAGACACTGGGCTAAATCATTCACATGTGTGATTTTAATCCTTACAACAGCCTTACAAGGTAGGTGTTATTATTTCTCTTATTTTGCAGATGAGCAACCAAGACTTAGGTGAGGCAAATAACTCAAGGTCTTCATAAAGCTGGTAACTGGGATTTGAACCCAGTTCTGTTGGGCTGTAGCGACTGGGCTCCCACCCTCCTAAACAGTGCCACCTTTCCTTAGTATACACACATTTGCTACCATGAGGCAACATTTTAGTTAACTACAATTGTCACTGATTCAGTTAATTTCCCAGAACAGAAGGAAACCTAACCGTCAGATTGGGCAGCCTGAATTGCTGTTGACTAGTTTTCAATGGCTCCACAAAGGAATCATTTATTGTCAGGAGTTAGTGGCACTGTCTTAACTTCAGTCATCAGGGCATGAATTAAATTAACTGAAAGCCAGGAGTGCCCAGTGAATCGCACCCTCTTCCTGAGGGTGGTCTCAGGGAGGGAGCGTGGGTAGTGTCTTAAGAGGAATACCGGCTCCATTTTGGAAAGCTTGGATTCAAATCCCTGCTCTGACATTTTAGCTTTATGACTTCCAGCAGGTTCCTGAAAACCCTCATTTGATTTCCTCTGTGAAAGGGAGATATCGCCTTTGGTAAGGAGTGAAGCACCCACAGTCAATGAGGTGCTCAAGAAATGTTCTTTCACTCCCAACAAGATGGAACTCTCAAAGGGAGTTTTCTTTCAGGTTATTCCAATCTCAGAGAAGGTTCAGTCCATGCAAAATATTCCATTATACTCACCTGTCACCTTTAGAATGAAGCTTTGAAGAAACCCTTTGGCTAGCACCATAGTCAGGTATACAAGCACAAAATTCCCTTATACAGAAGCAAAGTCTGATTTAGTCTTTGGAAGCAACTGAAGATTGTAGAGTTTACCCAGTAGTGAATTACACAAACATGGAAGACAGAAATCCTTTCTAATGGGCACGGGATGACAGGTGGGGATGGGAGAAGGCGGCTATTGACCGTAAAGGCTAACAGCACTACCAGCTACACGGGGCTTTCTCTGTGCAGTTGTTCTGTTTCAGAAGCCATGATGTCATCCGGGTGTATCTAAAATCTGTTGAAGAGAGGGTTGTTTTCAAAAAGGGTTTCGCTGCATTTCCAAGTCAGGGAAAGCAAATCTCTCAAAAAGAGAGAAAGCCCTGCAAATAAGAGTACTTTAAAATGAGCATCTCATCTACAAAAAGCCTATTCAAAAACAAAATTTGCACCATTAACTAAAGGGCAAAATATCACGATTATCACTTGGACTTGTTAAAAGCAAACTTGTTCCTTGGTCTTCAGGTCAGTATTGCATGTAAGCCGAAACCCTCTTCTGAGACCACATCTAGAAGAAACACATTAGCTGTGTGCTGTGTGGCATCGATCTGGGAGGTTTTCATTGTTCTTTAAAACCCACATTATTTAATCATTCTGATCAAACTTCACAAAAGCTGCAAAACAAGTTAGGATTTTAGTTTGTAAACCAGCACAGATCCTGGTTTTTTACATATTGAAAAACATAAGCTTTAACTTTTTTTCCTGTGTTTATTGCTCTTCAGGATATTATTTTTCAACAGAAGACAAAACATTTAGGAGGCTTGTTTTAATATGCTAGCATATGCCAGACTGTGGAGGTGTATATTTGGTTTTCCTTCTCCAGAGTGGAATTTGGTTCTATACCACAAACTCATGCATAACTGAGATGAAAAAACTCATTAACTATTTCCTGCTTATCTGGGGGGTGGGGGTGAGGAAAGGGCGAGAGGGTGGGAATTCCACATTTGCAAGAACTAAAATTTCAGATTGTGACCAGCACTGTTATACTAATATTTGCAGTTCTCATATCTTATGGAAAGTATTATTTCTTCCTTGCTTGTCTTCATTCATATTTTTGCCTTCCTTTAAAGTTTAGATTCAGTACTGTATCTTTAATTTTACATGTTTAGAAGGAGGTTCTTGAAGGTTGGGAAGGATGTGAAATGGGAAACATAATTATTTCTTTCTCTAAGAAGTTCTGATATTCCAGGCTCTTAAATGTACTCTGGACTAAAACATTAAGAAAGTAAATTCATCTAGGAAATATAACTCCTGAACTTGGAAGTGCTTCTCATTAGTGCCTGGTGCACAAGATATGCTTAGTACATCTTTACTGAATGAAAAAAGGAAAGAAAGAAACACTATTGTTTATACCACATGTGCGTGTTTCCCTCTTGCTATCAGAATTCTACAGGTTGGTTGGACTTCTGAGTAGGACTTTTGAAAGCATTTCATCTAGCCCCTTACTTAACAAATAAGAAACCTTCTGGATATGTGATCATCTCCAAAGGCATAGCTCTATGGTTTATTTGATGGCCAGAGTCTGGGAGTACCAGCTGCAGTAGACACACATTTCCCGTCCCTCTATAAGCTTGTAGAGAGCTGCCCTCCAAAGGTTTCTCAAAACCTCACTTCCAGTCTGCACTGCAGGTTACTGGAGATAACCATCTACCTTGTAGCAAATATTTTACAAAATATTTGACAGCACATAGTAATGGAAAGATCCTAAGCTTTAGAATGAGGTTTGAATTCAAACCCAGATGCCACCATTTGCTAGAGTTGGACATTAGACATGTCACCATTTACATCTCTGAATCAGCGTCTCAGTTGTGAAATGAAGACCAAAATGCCGACATTTGGGCATTCAAGGAGCTAATATATAGGTAAAGTGTCTGACAAAAGTGACGGTATTTAGTAAGTACTCAAATGTGATTTCTTCTCTCCCTTGTATTTTAAAATGTCAACCTTAAAAAAAAATACCTCCCAATTCTTTGAGTTGACCTTCTCAGTGACCTTCGGAGCATCATCTTACTTAAGTAGGGCAGCTAGTGCTCCCCCCGTGTCACAAATGGGAGATTAAGCGATCTGCCCACATTCATAAGCAGTGGAACTGAGACCCAATCTGATTTCAAGGCAATTAAGGGTCTGTTCTTCTGGGAGATATTCCAATATAAAATAAAATAGCCATGGGCAAATTTTTAAAAATCAAAACCTTCTAGGGTGAGAAAGAAAGGAGCAGTTAAAAGTAAGACATTCCAAGTTTCCTACAAAGATATGGATGAGCTGAGATTGGGAACCAAGAGAATGATCCAGTTCTGACTTCTGGGTCAAATTTAGGTAGCTAGTAATTTTTTGCATTCTAAATGTGCTCATATTTTATAGGTACTGTGATAATGCAGGAAAGCCAGACCTCCCCCACCCATAATCAATCTGCACCCCACCCCAACCCAAAAAAAGAGCTAGAAAAATATTTGGGCATAATAGTACCTTGTTTTGTTTTCACGTATCTCTATGTACATGTGGATGGATGGATGGATGGATGGATGGATGGATGGATGAATATTTTAAGACTAAAACCTGCAGACCTAAGACCATATGGAGCCAACTATCCAAAGTTTAAAAAGTCACATTTTATTTCTTTCAGTTGTTCTTTAAAAAATATAAACTGTGAATCAATGTGCACTCGCATCAAAATCAACTGGACTCATCAATCAGACTAAGCATTGGGTAATTCTCATTTTACCTTTTTGAGAATCCAGTTCTCTGTGTTTCCAAATGTTAAGTGCCACCATTTTTAGGCAAGTTTGCCATCACTCTATTTTCCAATAGGAAATATAAGTAAATTCTATTATCCATTGGAGTTCGCACTTATTTTACCCAAGGAAGCCCTGTCAACTCCCATGCCATTATCTACGCACCCCTGTCTTCACCTACACAAGCACTAAAGCCAAGGCCAAAATGACGGGAAAAGCTATTTTTAACGTTTAAGACTCTCCTCCTTTAAACTGTCCCTCTATCTCTTTTGTAAACAGAAAACACAATAGTAATGATACAAGAGTTAATGGGGGTTACCCTCTGAGTAAACGGCCCCCTAGGTTATCCTGGAGAAAAGAGAATGACTTAGTCAATTAGAAAAAGCCACTCAAAATTGTTCAGTGTATTAACACAATACAGGATGAAGCAATAGCCTAAAATATAATAAGTTCTCCATTCACCTTTTCCTGCTGGTTGGCAGAACCAAGATTCATTAACTATTGGGTTGTTGGAAAAGCCATGATGTATTTTTTCTACGTTTTTTCGTTGCAAAAATGCGTCATGGCTTTTCCAACAACCCAATAAAAACTTCAGAATCTAACAAGAGTGAAATCCATTGTTCCAGCCTTGTGCCAAGCTATGTGGTTCCAAGGTGAGCTCTGGAAATCGCAGAAAGTCAACTAACAAGAGAAGATAGGTCTGAATGACTTGACTGGCATAAAATGTCCTTCAGCATCCATCTATTCTCAAGAACTGAAATGCAATAGAACATCAATCTGGTATGTTCTAACTTTTTAGTCAAATGATCTGTTGAAACTTTGAGATAAAAACAAGTCAGAGTTGTAGGTCAGTTAAAGTAATGAGGAGCTTTTGATGAAAAAGTTGGGAAGAATGATAGCTTCCAGGGAATGAGAACTATGGGTCTTTTGAAATAAAGTTACTTCATAAAGTAATTCAAATGTACTGGAATCTCCTATATTTGGACCATCATCTATGATGACTCACATTGCCAGAATTTACTGATGCATCAATGCTTGGTCCTCCCAGGCAAAGTGAAGTGAAAAAAATGAGTCAGTTGCTTAGGTAAGTCATCCTAAAATATCAAGCTAATGGAGACAACAACCTGGCTTTACTTAACTCTACTTGCCTGGATTCATTTGTAGACTTAGATAGGGCCCTGGATCTCAGTGGCAATTGTCTGCCCATTAAAACACAAAGGAAACAAATGAAATCATACTAGTAACATAGAAACCATGGGCTGGAAATGTACAACAACTTCCAATACTACTGTCTTTCCCTGACGTACCTATAATGATGCCTTTGGTTACTCTCTTCAACTAAGCCTACTATATTCTGAAAAAAAGTATTGTCCTCACTCAGCATCTGTGCTCTAATATTTATCTGTGCTCTAATATTTATAATGATAAGTAAAACCCACATTCTCTCATCCTAAAACATCTATGATTGGTGCTAGTAATCATTTATGAAAAATTAACCACATTTCTAGGAATGTAATTAGAAGCACAAATCTGCCTTGATGGTATCCAATTAATATGAGGCCTTCTTTGTACAAGCAAATGGAAGATGTGAATTAAGCATTTGCCTGAACACATTATTTGAGTTACATACATCCTTTACATAGATATTTTCATTCTGCCCTTTCGTCTCTAGGTCTGGTCATTACACCTAAAGTCAAAAGTAAGTTCAAGCAAATCTATGACATGATGAAGTAGGACTTTCTCACACATGAGATCTTTTTTGCATGTAATATCCTTCTATTAAAATTTAATTCAATCTAAAAAAATTTTTTTTCCTAAAATACCCAAGTGAGCATTGGCTTGAGACTTAATTTGACTTGTAACCTTAAACACTGGAGAATTCATGACAACCCCTCTAGTATTCTCTCATGATTAAGAAGCTACAACAAAAAACCCTAAACCAAACATAAAGGAGATGATATCTTTCTTCTCTCCCCACCTGGGAAATGCGAAAATACAAAGTATTTCCATCAGGCACAATCATGAAAGGAAAACAAAACAAAAAGGAAAGTAAGAGGTCACTGGTCACAGATATACTAAAACTAAAACATAAATAAAAGGGTCAACACACACACACACACACACACACACACACATAAATTATTTATTCAGGAAAACATTAACTTCTGGTTTCTTTTGTTAAGACAATGATATGAAACTGGTTCAGGGGCCAATTTTAAGCCCTCAGCTTGGTCTTCTCAAGTGACTAGAATTGCTACATAATGATCATCTATGGGAATTTGTCATAGTGGAATACAAGCAGATTGGAGAATAATTATCTTCTCTTCCAAAAGTTCTAATAACAAGTAATTGTGTTCTTATAAATGTTTGTTTTATATATTACACAAATCAATTTTATACTGAATATGGCCTGAAATTAACATGATTGCTAATTTAGTAGTCAAGCACTTGGTCTTGCAATATTCTGCATGCATTGTCAAGTTTCACATTGCTAATTTTCCAACAAGCAGTTTTGTTGTCAAATGCCCCAAGGCCAGTTACTGAGACCAAATATAAACTTTGTAAGAAAGAAACTCCGAGCAGCAAGCAAGTTTAAACTAACACAACAGCATCAAGGTTCCAGTGTACACTGTATCTCGTCTAATTTTACATTTCTATTCTCCTATGTACTTACCAGTTTTTGTCATATAGTTTTCATTTTGATGAGTCTGAGTTTTCAGGAGAATACCCAGTCTATTAATCATAGAAGACTTCTCATATCTACTCTGGTCAGTCTAGCAGGGTATGTTTATCCTATATGTTATGAACAATATAACTTTTCCCAAAAAGCTTGCCTTTTAAAACCCTAACAAACATACATTTTGTTAGAATACAATATATGCTTGTTAAACAAATATACGTTTGATAATCATGTTTATATAGGGTGGTAGCAAACTCAATAAGTACTGATTTGAAAGTGAAAATACCTTAAGTTTATACATGCCATGAACAATTCATCAATGTCATTCATTGTTTTGCAAAGTATTATCTTCTCCAAGTGAAGCGTAATTTATAAAACTGAAGAAATGTAACAGTCATGTTATGGGCAAATATATTTATTCACTTTTATGGAAAGGGGAACTTTTATAACAGAATTGTGTGATATAATTCTGCCTGGAAGAATGAAAGATTGCAAGGACAGACCTCTTTGGGAAAGAGAAAGCCTACTTCTGTTTTAGAGGTGGTAATACATATGCATACACACGCAGAACTATTAGAAAGAAGCTACAGTAGCCTAGAAAGGTCACTGTAAATGCTTATTATTAAAGTAACTAAAAATAAATCAAACCTTCCTTGTAAAGAGATCCACTTTTTTTGATATTTTGCTTTAGGTGGTAAAATAGGCACAAGCCTCACCTTTCCTTGTCAATAAAGATTTTGTTAGTCAGTGGTAAACTGTTCAAAATGAAAGATGATGGAAGCATCTCTTTACTCATTAAAGAAATGTAATGCAGTGAAATCTGAAAAATAATTTCTTTTTTTTGTATTACATTTTAAATAATTTATTTATAATGAGAGTTACAGCTTTCCTCCTGGAAGATGTTATAATAATGCATTTTTTCAGAGCAATTACGTCACAGTTTATAAATGGGTATTAGCTACCTACCAAGATACTCCTTTCCCATCTCATTAGAGTAAAATTAAGTTAGGTAAATCACACACTATGCAACGTAAAAATAACCTCTTTGGTTAAATTAGCCCTTTTAAGTTAATTTAATCCATCAGGTAAAATGCAACAAAGTATTCATGTCAGGAATATAAGACTATATATTGTCACTTTTAAATGACAAGGTAATTTAGAGCTACTTTAAAGTTTACTGATTGAATGTTGAGTTACAAATCTTCATTCTGAGAAGCAGTTATATTTAAATATATTAGAAATCTGCTTCTTCAAGTCTGTTCAAGGCTTGAAATAACAGACAAGGACTCATACTTATACTCTAAATAACTTTATATGTATCACTGGTTGCTATGGCAGTTGACAACACTGAAAACCATCACATATAATAAGGTTAGTGCACATAATCACAGAGAAAGCCACATAAAACATTAATCCCCCCCAAAATGAGCATGTAGTCCTTTTTAACAAATACTCTACATAGTATAGTCAAATCTATCCAAAAGATAGATCAAAATTTACTTCTGAATTTTAAACCTTTGTTTTTAACTAATATACAAACCTAGAGGTAAAATACAGGATTTTTTTTTCAGATTTATTTATAAAACTAAAATATGTGAATTTTATAGTCACCTTCACCTTTCTATACATGCATTGACCCTGAACTATTTCCTCTTTGCTAGCTCAAAAACAACCAACATGAAGTTATTCTATACTGCAATTTAAAATTTATAAAGAAAAACAGTGGAAGTTATACTTGACTAGGTTTTATCCTGCTCAAAAAAATATAATAAATGAGTCAAATACTTGTTTTAAAAAACTTCTTATTGTCCCATTTAGAACATTTCTACATCACCTGATGGGAAGGCTTTTTGAGAGATAATATATTATATTGCAGGCTTATTGCAAACAAACAAGTATACTTTATCATCACATTTAAAGCTGTAAAATTCATAAATGTTTCCCAATATCCCATAATTGGATTTACTTCTAATTATCACTGTGTGGCAAAGTACTTTATTAGGGAGATTTGGGTTTGCAGTAGTCTTGCACATTAGCACAAAGTAAATGAATCTTTATTATTTTTTAAGGAAACCGCAAAATCTAGAGTTTTGATTTGTGTTTAACTATTTCACCAGTGGCCCAAATCTTGATTTGGGTCATTCTCCACTCCTCCTCCTCCCCCTCCCCGTCCCTGTTTTGAGTTTCCAATTATTTAGTCATTGTTCGTTTAAAACAACACCGAAGCATCTTCATGGCCTTATTATGCTTAGCCTCTGCTTAGAAATCTTACTGACATTAAAGGCAGGAAATGAGTCTTGGGTTACCCAGTTGGGACAAATCCTTAGGTGAGGATCTAGGATGGGAAAATTACAGGGATGTTCCTGAGGTTGTTGAGAAAGTTGGGAGGGCTTGACTTGAGAAATCTCACCTTTTGAGCTGCTTTGGAGGGACTCTTGTTTTTGCTGCCTTTGGGTCTTCCTCTTGGTCTCTTAGGAGAGGGCTCACCGGTTGGCTCCTAATGGTAGAGAGAGAGAGAAAAAAAATGCTGTTGTGGCAAGAATAGCTGCAAAAAATTGACCCTAACTCTATAGTTATATTTTCTGCATGTACTGAGCTGAATACATTCAGGTCCAGCATAAATGGTGATGATGGTACAGTTTACAGAAAGGGAAAATAACTATATTTCAGTCTAAGAGTTCAAAGAGGAAAATGTATTTTATATATGAAAACTAGGTTTTACTTCAATACTGCAAAGGTAACAAAGGGCCACAAGGTTGCATGGTTTGAAAAGAAAGTCATACATTTTAAGGTGAAAAAGTTGCATGGTTATGCATTTGGCAACCCATAGAAATAGTGAGCATTTTACACAAATACTACTAGTCATTATACTAGCATTTCAAACAACAGAAATATGAAGCTAACATCATAAATATTTCAGCAATCATCTCTATTGAAAAGATGGTTTTTAATCATCTCTATATATCTGCACTGTGGGTCAATTATGGCTCAATCAACACGTTGAGTGAAATATTGGAGCAATTATCCAAGTTCTTCAACTCAAAATAACTCCATTCTCCTTAAAATTTCCAAATAATTATGGTAAATCTGTTGTGGGAGGTTTTGCTTGAATTATCTAGATAATTGCTTCAATTCTCCACTTCCTTTTGGAGATGCAGCCATGGTCTCTAGTCTAAACTTAAATACCTTTTGATAAAAATGAACAATCTCTCCAAAACTTTCTTCTGAGAAAACTCCTATCGGAGTGAACTGGAGAAAACTAAAAAAAGGGGGTGGAGGGGAGTGAGAAGGAATGGAAGTGTCTGAGAAAGAGAAATTGAAACTATCAATAGGTTTAGCAAAACTTTAAATGGCTTCTATGCCAAGTAGTAAATACCCAAGTGGTTAAGAGAATGCGATGATTAATATTCCAGGTCCTAAATATTTATCCAGTGAATCACAAATTTACATTTCATTCAGACTCGGTGATTAAATGAGAATAATTAACTTTAAAACTTATGAAAGCCTTCAATGGAAATTCACATCCCATTTAGAGAATCTGGGGAAGGTTCCTGGAAGCTTCTGGGGGACCACTAGCGCCGGTGGGCACATCCGGAGCAAACACATCGGAGACACATTTTCTTTTCTTTGTGAACTCTGACTTAACTCAAAGGTAAAACCTCCAGTCACCTTCAGACCCCGCTGCAATTTCTTCTGGATTATTTTTTGGAGGTGGGAGGCAATTAGAAGAACGAGGGAGAGCTGGGTGGCGGGTGGGAAACAAGGGCGGGGGGGAAGGGCAGAGACTTCCTGGGAGGTGTAAAACAGGATCCTAATGCGGTATAAAGTGTCGCTTGGGCAGAGCGGGAAAACTCAGGGGCCTCTAGATGGGCTTGTTTCCTTTGATGATTTCAAAAAGGTACAACCCTCTAAGTTTTTCCACAAACGCGCTGGAGAGCGAACATTGTTCGATTTCCCCACCTTGCTTTCGGGCAGCTTTGGGACTCGAGGATAGTTTTCGAATCCGCCTATTTGCCATGAAGGAAGCGCTTTAAGTCTAAGGAGCCAAGGAGAAGTTTTAAAGCCCGCGGGAAGCGGAGTTTAAATGTTCTCAATAGACATGTCCCTCTCCAGCCCTGCCCGCCAAGGCTTGGAAATTGCAGCGAACAAAACCCCCCGCCCTGGGCGCTGCGCGCAGCTCTACAAGCGCCGGCTGCACGCTTAATTGGTTGCATCCGCAGACAAAACCCTCCACTCCGCGGGGTCCCGGGCGCCCCTCAATCGTCCCCTCCCAACCCCCAGCCAATGGTCCGGGAGTAGTACATTTAATGTCTGCAGCTCTGAGGCGCAGGATCCAGGGGCAAAAAGGGGACTGGGTGCCTGGCGAGGAAGTGGCCCTAGCTACGGTGCACCCTCCCGGACACTACTCTCCATCGCGCCCTTGGCCAAACAAGCTAATCCCATCCTGTGCGGACGCAGGCTCTCCTGCAGCCCCTTTCCCGGAACACCTAAGAGGACCTGGCGGGCCCACGAGGTCTTTGTCGGGAAGGCGCGAGTCTCCGGCAACCGAGAACTTGGGGAGGGCGCCAAGGGGGCGGCTGCGGCGTGCCAGACCCGGGCCCGCAAGCAGCCCCGGTTGGCGGGAGACAGAGCCAACGGCCCCCGGGACTTCAGCCCCTCCAGCTCTGCCTCGCAGAGCACTCCTGCCCCTCGGCACTTCCTTCCCCCGAGGCAATTGCAAAGCGGCTAGGAAAGCGTCTGGCGAGCCCTGGATTGTCCGACCCCGGCCGCTTCCAATCACCGGGAGCCACCGCGCCACTCAGGGCTGTGCACAATAGCGAAAGTCCGAGGACGCGCTTCGCCCGACCCCACCTCCCGCCTCCACCCGGGAGCCCAAGAATCTCCG
>NW_017731401.1:1790157-1791246 GCF_001890085.2 Hipposideros armiger | reverse complement strand
CCGGCCGGCAGCGTGCGGCGGCCGCGGCGACTGGACTCCCGCGCTGGGGGTGGGGGTGGGGGGTACGCGTCGCCGGGCCCCCGCAGAGGGAGCGGAGGTGGGCTGGTGCCCCCACCCCGCCCGCGTACTGACTTGCTGCTGCTTCCTGGGTCGGCCGCGTCCTCTCTTCTGAGGCGCCGGGGCGGCAGGTTGTCCCTGGGCTGAAGTGGACGGCTGCCCGGCGCCTTCTCCGCGTGCGCTCATCCTGCCTCCCGCTGCCGCCGCCGCCGCTACCGCCGCTGCAGCCGCTTCGCCTCAGCTGCCCCCCAATCGGCCCAGCACCTTTCGGGAGAGTGGGTGATAGGGCTGGAGAAGGAGGCAGGGCGAGCGAGAGCGGGCTTGCTGCGAGGGCTGCTGCTGCTTAGGCTGCCGCCGCTGCCACCATCCACACCGGACGTCCAGCGGCTGCCAAAAAGAGAGAAGAGGGGAGGAGGAGGAGGAGAGAAGGAGGCGCTGCTGGTGGCGGCGGCAGCGGTGGGTGGGTGCCGGAGGTGGAGGTGGCGGCGGCGGTGGAGGTAGCGAGAGGAGGAGGAGGAGGGAAGCCAAGGAGAAGCGAAAGAGGGGTGGAAGTGGGGAGGCTCCCCTCTCCGGGCGGGATCAGGAGTTTCGGTCACCGGGAGCACTTCGGAAACGGCTTGGGAAGGGAAGAGACTCGGAGTGAATTGTGTCCCTTGAAATGTTAGGCGGGGATAGAATTCCTCCTCCTCTTCCCCCCCGCTCCGCGCTCGCAGAGCAAGCAAGAGAAAGAAAGAGAAAACAAATAGCGCCTTGGGGCAGTCGGAAAGCAAAGGGAGGATGGGGAGGCTCTGCCGGGACGGGGTCGGGCACTGAGCACAGGCGACGGACGAGCAGTGGGTGGCACCGCGCCTGCTCGGGTGGCGGGAGCAGGCGGCAGCGGCACCAGAGAGTCGGAGGGGGACCCGCTGCTCGCTCCTGCGTCCGGCACCAAGTGCGCGCTGCCCGGGCTGGAAGTTTTCTGAGTTCCTGCCTCTGGATTCAAGTGGGATGAGTGTGTGTGTGCGTTTGGGGAGGGGGTGGCGGCGGCGGCGG
>NW_017731401.1:1746079-1790127 GCF_001890085.2 Hipposideros armiger | reverse complement strand
GGGGGGGAGTGCCCACCTCTAATCGTGGGCGGATAAAGGGGAGGGGGCTGCGCTGGAGGAGAAGTCTGAGGAGGAGGGAGGCCAGGCGGACCGTCGAGCCAAGGCGCCTGGCCGCGGGCCAGAGGCAGCGTTCGCAATACAACCGCCTCGACGGCGGCGGCGCCCGGGTGCCACCCGGAGCCCCGCTCACGTGCTCCCGCCCGGCGGCGGGGTTAAAGGGACAGGCCGGGGATCCCGAGCCGGCTCGCTGCCGGCCTCGCCCCGCCCGCCGCCCGAGGTCGCCCCTGGGCGGTTGTCCTAGGAAGGCGCGGGAATGTGACTGTCCCAGAGCCGCGTTTAGGGGCTTGGCCTTTACCTGCACTTCCCACGTCGCGGAGCCACAACACTATGTAGGAAGCGTCTAGCTGCGCGCGCGGCAGAGTGCTTAGGTCCCTGTGAGTGGGAAGGGACTGAAAAGGAGTAGGAGTGGGCCCGCGGAAGCCCTGCTCTGCCTCGGAATGCCCTCATTACAGATTGCACGACACGGCGCGAGCACACACACACAGACGTGCAGGCAGATACACGTGCACACTCGCACAGGCACATGCACGCATAAACACACGGAAACAAACATGCGCAAACTTACATGCACCTAGATAGACACGCACATTCACAGATTACACGCACACGAGCAAACAATGTGCACACACGCACGCGGAGCGCGCTAACCTCTTCATTGAAATTTTTTTTCTTGGGGAAAGACTAGAGGCGACGCGAAGTCTCCCCCCCACACACACACCCATCCCCCGCTGGCGCTAAGCACCCCGGTCCCTATGCTAGCTGGGTAGAGGGGTTGCCCCGCGCGGGGACCTCGTAAGCTTTCTAACACCACAATTGCGCCAACTATCCAAGTCTCCCTTCAATTTACCTCGATTTAGCCTTCTCCCTAGGAACTCCCTTTCTGCCGAGACCTAATTTTATAGCTTGGGCTGTTTCATAGTTATGTGAACACCCTAATGACTGTAGTCCGTTTTTTTAAAGGTGGAGTACATTTTTAAATGTACCTCTTTTCATCCTTGAATAACAAAAAACTCTGAAAAAAATTAGGTTCAGATTTTCACACATCAAAACCAAAATTATTTTGGACTGATTCCAAAATAAAAACTTTCACCCGAGGAAGAATTTTTTTTTTCCAAAAATACAGACCACCGTGGAATAAAAACGCCTACTTTACATCCTTAAGCGGGGAGTTAGGCACCGCCAGGTTCCGCTGAGCCTGTGGAGAAGGCGCGTGTAAATGTCTGTCTCGGCGAGGCGGCGCTGATTGGTCCGCGTTGCCATTTTAAATCCATTTCCAGCTGCCCTTTGCAGAGCTGGGACACTTAGCTGCACGTTGAGTGCCCTGCAGAAACCCAGGTTTCTCCTGGGTCTGGGAACGCTTATCTGTGATGGAGAGGGAGAGTCCCCATCCCTCCGGATGGAGCCCAGCAGCTGACTGGGGAGGGAGGGGTCTAACAGGAACCTAAGGTTTTCTGCCAGGGCTTGGCTGAAAGATGGTATCTTCATCAAAGCGTTTGAAATTTCGTGTACTAACTGTTACAGTGACATTTCCTAACTGCCAAGTTTGTACATTTTTTTAGTATATGTGCTGCCGAAGCAAGCACAAGTTTGTACATTTTTTAATGTGATCACATTCACACTGTAATGTGCACGTTTTACATGCACGTACAAAATGGGCTTCTGGGTTTGTTTTTGTTTGCTTCCTTTTTGCAAGGACTAGAGATGCAATTCTGAGGGCGAATGTAAGAAAAATAATTGAGGATTTCAGCCAGCCAGTTTCCTATTGGGTACATTATATTCCTGGATTTTTTTTTTCCATATTCACAGGGGCCTGCGAGGAAGGGGTTCCAAATTTTTATTTTTGCATACTCCTTGACTCTTAAGAAAAACACAGATAAATTGGAGTTAGTAGAATGTCCAGCCACTTGTTTTCGGGTCACTGTCACTTAGTTGTCAGACTATTTGACCTCTTTTGAATTTATAATAAGAAGAATAGCGAAAAAGTATTGCATCAAGTTTTGTCTAAATCAGTTTTATGTTTTTTTTTCAGGTTTGTGTATATTTTCTGTAAGGAAGACATAAAAATTTGTCTTCATCTTTGAAATTACTTCAGACTTTAAAATGGTGTTAGGTATTTTTGTTAAGGTAAATGGTTATATTTTAATTTAAGAATGGATTTTTTTTTTACATTTACATTTAAGGGATTCTTTTTTTTTTCAGTTTAAGTTGCTTGGTTTTTCACTTCCTCTTTTTTATCTCGCCATATTTCAAGGCTGAACTCTTATTTCTAATTTGAAAACTTTCCAGGTGATTTGTGTCTACATGAATTTATTTATTTTCATCTTCTGCACTTACTATCAAACTGAACAGTTAGCACCTTCGTTGTATATGTTAAAGGTTTCTAATTATCTGCAATACATGATTTAGTGTTTGGACCAGGTCTGCTCATTAGTGGGTGGTAAGCTAACTCAGTGGACCCATAATATTTTAAAAACAATAAATAGAATGCAATAAATAATATCACATGTAAAAACTCTGTTTTAGTTCTATAGCACGTGTGTGCAAAACTTGCATTCAGGTGCTTTTTTTCACCTTTTTACATTTTGGAAATTAAGATGTCAGAGTTCAGGGTACCTCAGTGCTGTGTCACCACATACTAGACAGTATCTTTTCTATTTTAGTAGTATATGTAATATTGATGTGTTTTATAATCAGTGGCACCATAGATCAGTGAGATATATGTATGTAAAGTCTATTTCTTACTGTGGGTTGCAGTGTAACATGTATAAATGCCACTGACTTAGACAGTTATGAGACACGGGTTCCTTTATGACTTTATTAAACCAGCTCTGTGGTCTTTGGTAAATCATTTCTCTCTGTATCTCAGTGTCTTCATCTCTAAAATGAAAGATCAGTATAATCTATGAGAGTTCTTCCAGTTCTAAGAGCCTCTAAAACATGTATAATATCTTATCCTGGTAATTGTGTCCTGTTTATATGTAAATTGTAAGTAGATTCCATGGAAATAGGTAGTATTTCTAACACCTCTTTTTTGTACCAGTTATGCAGTTCATAATAGACTTTTGGTGCTTACTAATTTATTGCTATGACAAAGTTACTCTTAATAAATTGCCACTTTATAAATGTACCACAGAATGAGAAAAGCATTACATATATTAAAACATCTTCAAAATTCTCTTGTCTAAAGGAAGATGTATCTGTGATGAAGGGATTGAAGTTCTCACATTGCACTTTTTCACATTATATGTATACTTTAATATATTCATAAATTAAAGAATAATTTAAGGATTTTTCTGAGATTATAACTGATTGGATTAATCATGGATGTATTTTATATGTAATTAAACAGATTACTATAACCAGGTATTTTGGAAGTGAATTTATATAGGGTCACAGAAAAAAGTTATTACTAATATTTATGGAAAGAACAATGCATAGCATATATATACACACATACAAATATGTGTGTGTGTGTGTAGTAGTATATAGAAGTTCAGTAGAATATAAGGTAAACGCATATTTCTGAAAAATATTTCCAGTGTTTTAACATGAACTCATTTATACTGCTCAAATTCACAATTTTAGAGATTGTGTCTTTTAAAATATGCTTAGTATTTAATGAAATGTAAGAGAGATAATCTCTAAGAATTTTCCTACCATATCACAAATAAAGAATATATGCTGCCTAGTTAACATTTGAGGTTTGGTGGGAAAAGGAGTGTTGTGGACAGGTTTTCTCATCCCATAGACAAAGGATCATCAAACAAAATGAATTTGTCCACTCAGTCATTCCAGAAACATATATGGAGTTGGTTTTGCAGTAATCTCCCCTATTATTTTCTCAGAATTTAGGAATATAATTCATCCAGAACTGGAAAGAATCTCTTTTGAAACAGCTAGGTAATCATTTAAAATTGATTTACCTCTTATGTGAAGCAGGTTGTTTACCCTTACAAATATTTATTCTCCTCTATCCAATCCCTAGTTCATTCAACAAATATTTTTTGAGTACCCAATATGTGCTAGGGTTCACAGAAGATTCTTTTTGATGAAAGTCATGGAAGCAGAACAGAAGAATAATTTCATTTCCACCTCTCATCCATGGATATTCTACTGTCAGCCCCAAACAATTTTGGTCAAGATACACCAGCAAGCAGCTTTGGCTAGCAGAAGGAATATGGACTTTAGAAATGGGAGGTGTAGTGGGCAGAATGCTAAAACGGCCCCTAAGATTTCCTGCCTCCCCCTCCCCGCCCCACCCCTGGTGTACATACTGCGTATAATCCCTGGGACTACCATATGATGAATTTTACTCCTGTGATTAGGTTATGTTAGGTGGTACAGTTGCCCTTAAGATAACAAAATTATCCAGATGAACCCAACCTAAACATACATATTCTTTTAAAACAGAGAGTTTTCTCTAGCTGATTTTAGGGGAGGAAGTTAGAGATGTGGAGCTCAAGGAATTGACCCGCCATTGTTGGCTCAAAGATAGAGAGGCCTCATGGCAAGGGATCTGGGCAGCCTCTAAGAGCTGAGGGCAGCGCCACGCTAACAGCCGGCAAGGAAACAGGGGCCACCTTTATGGAACCACAAGGAGCTGAATTCTGCCAACAAGAAGAAACTTGAAAGTGGAATCTTCCCCAGAGCCTCCAGATGAGAACTCAGCTGGGGCAACACCTTGATTTCAGCCTTATAATACCCCCAGCAGAGGACCCAGCCATGCTATACCTGACTTCTGACCTACATACCTGTGAGCTAATAAGGGGGTATTTTAATGGTGTTTTTTAAGTCATTACGTTTGTGGTAAATTTGTTATGCGGCAATAGAAAACTGACACAAGAGGGATCTGGTCAGATAAATTCCTCTCCTTTCTCCATCCCATGGACTGCTTCCGAAATACAATTACACGTACATTTTGTCTGGAGATGTCCCAAGTGGTTGCATGACACCTACCAAACCACCCACTGTGTCTCTTTGGGCTTGTAATGAAGCAATGGCCAGCATGGAAACACATCATCTTTCATTGCTTTCCATCCTTCCCTCTTTTTCTCTCTCCCTATCGCACCTCTTTTATCTATCTGTGTATCTATCTATCTATCATCTATCTATCTATCATCTCTATTTCTATCTCTCTATCTCAGTACCTTGGAATTCCTGAAGCTACCATGCTGGAGCTACACGGCAAGAGGTTACACATTCAGATAATTCTAGGTCTCCAAACACTCTCCTCTAAACCACCCCAAGCTGATGTGAAGTAGATCAGAGTGACGAGACCCCTGCTGAGCCCTGCCCCAATATCGGATTTATGAGTAAAACAAATGTTGTTTTTGTTCTTAAGCCATTAACGTTTTGGAGGGTTTTTTTATATATACGCGTTCTGACAATTAAGTTTGCGAACTTGCCACCGTGCGCTTACATTGGCAGCACCGTACAAACAGCTCGGTAAGGTTTCATAACCTTGGTATATCAGTGTCTCACAGCTGTGTTTGTGTCAATGTGTGGCGGTGTCTTGCTGAGTGGCGTTCATTATTGTTGTTGCATGTTTTTGTGTGCCATCGCAAGAATGTCTGAGCTTGAATTAGAGCAATGAACAAACATTAAATTTCTTGTTAAACTTGGCAAGAGTGGAAGTGAAATCAGGGACATGTTAGTCCAAGTTTATGGGGATAATGCCATGAAGAATACATCAATGTACAAATGGATTAATCATTTTTCTGAGGGGAGAGAATGTGTCACTGATGAGAGGTCAGGGCGGCCAGTAACGAGCAGAACTGATTAAAACGTTGCAAAAATTCATCAAATTCTGTGTCAAGATCGTTGGCTGACTGAGAAGCACAGCAGACCAAGTAAACATCCATAGAGAAACAGGAAAATCTGAACTGAAAATCTTGGCATGAGAAAGGTGTGTGCAAAAATGGTCCCGAAGGAGCTCACTGATAAACAAAAGTAAAGGGGAGTCCAAGTTTGCCAGAGCCTTTTGGAAAGGCGAGAAGATGTTTTGGGCCGTGTTATCACTGGTGATGAAACATGGGTGTACCAATAGGACCCTGAAACAAAGCGTCAAAGTGAACAATGGAAGTCAGCCAATTCTCCAGGACCAAAAAAAAATTCTGTCTGTCCAAATCAAGAGTCAAAATGATGTTGCTAACCTTTTTTGATATCAGAGGGGTTATTCATTATGAATTTGCACCAGTTGGACATACAGTTAACCAAGTTTATTATTTGGAAGTGCTGAAAAGGCTGTGTGAAAAAGTT
The DNA here is from genome assembly GCF_001890085.2 of Hipposideros armiger. Taxonomy (NCBI): domain Eukaryota; kingdom Metazoa; phylum Chordata; class Mammalia; order Chiroptera; family Hipposideridae; genus Hipposideros; species Hipposideros armiger. Next base: position 1,783,809 of record NW_017731401.1, on the reverse strand, counting down.
AGAGAAAAACAACCTGAACTTTTTGCCAACAATTCATGGCTCTTGCATCACGACAATGCATCAGCTCACACGGCACTGCCTGTGAGGGAGTTTTTAGTCAGTAAACAAATAACTGTATTGGAACACCCTCCCTACTTACCTGATCTGGCCCCCAATGACTTCTTTCTTTACCCGAAGATGAAGAAAATATTGAAGGGAAGATATTTTGATGACATTCAGGACATCAAAGGTCATACGACGACAGCTCTGATGGCTATTCCAGAAAAAGAGTTCCAAAACTGTTTTAAATGGTGGACTAGGGACTGGCATAGGTGCATAGTTCCCAAGGGGAGTACTTCAAAGATGAGCATAGTGATATTCAGCAATGAGGTATGTACCACTTTTTCTAGGATGAGTTCACAAACTTAGTTGTCTGAACTCATAACCATAGACACTGGCCCATCTTTTTATCCCCCTAAAACTAGTTTCTCTTTTTATTTACCTCATCCTAATTAATAACCTCAAAAGTGTGATTTACTTATCTAAAAACCACCCTTAGCTGGGAATCACTCTAAATCCTTATTCTCGTTTCATATCAAATGATCACCAAATCCTTCCAGTTCTGCCTTCTAAATATTTCTTGAATCTGTCTACTCTCCACCTCTGCTGCCACTGCCTTAGTTAAGGCTCTCTCCATTTCTCATTTGGAGAACTCCAATATCTTTCTCCCTGGTCCTAGCCTTTTAAAAAATCCATTTAAAAAATCCATTCTCTACAATGCTTCTAGAAGAATCTATTTCTTTTTTTATCTTTATTATCCTTTTTTATCTTTTATTATCCTTTTTTCTTATCACAAATGTCATATAAGATGCATTGTAGAAAACGCAGGAGTCAAGGAAGCAAACAAAAAAATTACCCAAGTATCCCACCAGTCGTAGATAACCCTGTAATGTTTTAATCCTTCTAGACTTTAAATGAACTATTACAGGTTCATGCTGCATGTTCAGTTTCATAACCTATTTTTATGTAAATAATACATCATGAATATTTTTTCATGTCAATAAATGTTCTAATGGTTCTATTGGATTCTATAATATATATATTGTTGCAACATATATATATATATATATATATATATATATATTAGAACACCTGGAATTAAGTAAGAGTTTGATAAAAATTTTTATGACATCTTTGTGAAAAGATGAAGAAATATGGTTTGGATGTTATGCATTCCTTTGTGCTGACATCAACTTCAAAGGTGGTCTCTTCTATTAGCATCTTGGCATAATTTTCAAATTTTTAGATATCTTAAAGGTAGAAGGAATAGCTTACTCTATTGATGCCCAAATTAAGATTCAAAAAATCACAACAAGCTATAATACAATTTAAGAAGATGAATATGAGTTACGTAATTAGTTTCAAAAGTTGGGGGGGAATCAGCCTTACCAATATAGGGTGGAAAAAGTGACTTAACAACAATGCCTAATATTACATATAAGATTAAGAAGCAGATACAAATACCAAATCATTATGTTGTACACCTGAAACTAATATAATGTTATATGTCAATTATGCCTCAATTAAAAAAATGTTTTCAAAGAAAAAAGAAAACTAAGAAGCAGATATTGCTAGGATCCCACCTAGTATCCATTCTGCCCTTCTAATTTAGTAAAAGAATACCTACAGTGTTGAGTATGGCAATATGCCCAACCGTAAAGCTACCTTTTCCAGCTTCCCTTCTAGATTGGGGTACTTAATGAAATATAAGCAGAAGTCGTTGGAAAGTACTTCTTCTGAGAAAGCTCTTTAAAGGGGATTGACTCAGCTGAAAAGCTTCTCCAATTGCATGTAGATATCCAGTTTTTCTAGCACCATCTATTGAAAAGACTGTCTTTACTCCACTGTATTTGTTTTGCTCCTTTGTCAATAATACGTTGACTATACTTGTGTGTGTCTATTTCTGCACTCTCTGTTATATTATATTGATCTATTTGTCTGTTCTTTTGTGAATACCACACTGTCTTGATTACTGTAGCTTTATAGTAAATCTTGAAGTTGTGTAATGTCAGTTCTCTGACTTTGTACTTTTTATTCAATATGGAGTTGGTTATTCTGGGTCTTTTGCCTTTCCGTGTAAACTTTAGAATAAGCTTGTTGATATCCACAAAATAACTTGCTGTGATTTTGATAGGAATTATGCTGAATCTATAGACCAAGTTAGAAAGAACTGACATCTTGACTATATTAAGTCTTCGTATTCATGAACATGGAATTCTTCTCCATGTATTTACTAAAGGTATCTATTGATATCTTTCATCAGAATATTGTAGTTTTCCTCATGTAGATCTAGTGCATATTTTGTTAGACTTATACCTAAGTATTTAATTTTTGAGCATGCTAATGTAAATGGTGAAGTGGTTTTAACTTCAAATTCCACTTGTTCATTGCTGGTATATAAGAAAGTGATTGACTTTTACATATTAACCTTGTATCTTCAATCTTGCCATAATCACTTATTAGTTCCAGGAGTGTCTGAGTCAATTATTTTAGATTCTCTACATAGATAATTGTGTCATCTGCAAACAAAGACAGCTTTGGTTTTTTCCTTCCCAATATGTAAACTTTTTATTTCTTTTTCTTGTCTTATTGCATTAACAATTCATCAATTACAGTTCAGGTTTTCTTAAGCCCTTACTGGTTCTGTGGTGGTTTCTGTTCTAGGAAGTTGTGATCTCTGTATTCATTAGCCTCTCCAATTTTTGAGGCAGTGGTTTCTCCTGTGATCTACCTTCTCTTATGCATCTAAGAAGAATTGTTTTTGCAGTTTGTTCAGCTTTTTACTTGTTAGGACTGAGTGGCAACTTATAAATAAGCTCCTTACATGCCAGACTGAAAACTCGCACTCTTTGTAACTGACTTTTAAAAACCCAGAATAGAAAAAGGTAATCATATCATATATTTTGCCCTTGTCAATATACATCAGGAAAATGATTTTCAGGTCTAGGCATCATGCTTTAAGAGGGATTTTGACAAATAACATGTGACCCACTTGGGTTTTCCAAACATGTCATATAAAGACCATTAGAAGGAAATGGGGATTTTAGTTTAAAGAGAGACTTGTGGCAATATGATCCCCATCTTAAAGTACTGCCATTGTGAGGAAGGCCATTTAGATATATTCTTTATTACTTCAAGCAGGAGAATGCTGGGTAGTCAGACTGCAGCCAAATATAAGATAGAACGTTCTAAAGTTAGAGTTGTTTGAAAACATACTGTATCATTCATTCTATCATGTAGTAAGTGAATTTCCAGTTAGTGATGTTTAGGCAGAGACTTAGCAACTAAATACAGGGACCTTGTGGGGATGTTCGGAGTAGGAGATGAGATTAGAGAAATTGTTCTCACTCTTTTTAAAGACCAGAGTTCTTTCTTCAAGTGAAGGCCTCCTGAGGACTTCTCAATCTATCCTCACTCCTGGAAAGACTCTCTAGAACTTCCCAGAACAGGGCTTAAAAAGACCAGATTAGAAGATATCTCTGTAACTCTGATTCCAACTTGTAATGTTAGCTAGCCTCAGTTACAGAAGATTATTTTCTCATACATAAATTTTTTCCTTTGATACCCAAGAAGAGTATTGGGAGAAAACCAGATTTATCACCTGAAAACTTTTTTTTTTTAAGATTTTTTTTTATTGGGGAATTGGGGGAAGGGGAACAGACAAGTTGCTGTCATTTTGTTCTTCAGTCTAGTTGTGGAGGACGTTGCTTCACTGGCCCAAGTTGTCACCTGAAAACTTTTAAATAAAAATAAAGTCCCCCATCATATATGCCTTAGAAGTGAATGATCATTACATATTTTAAATGTAACAACTATATTATCTTCAAAGGGAAATTCTAGTCTGTGGCATCATTCTCATATTTTTTGTGAAGTATACATTGTAATAAATTGGTAAGTGGTATCTATTATAATAGTAATAAGAAGCAGCAATAAGTGGTAATAAATAGTAATGAGTGATACAATGGCCATTTGGTACCAAACCTTGTTTCAGGTGCTTTTGGGGAGAGAGACAAAGTTTGGGAAGAAATAAAAAGGAGAAAGAGGAAAACAAAAACAAACCAGACCTGGGTGTGGGTTCAGACTTCAAAGAATTTACAAACTGGCCAGAGTTACATGTACATAAGTCACTATAATTTAAAGCAGAAAAGGATAATCACTCTCAAGTATGTGCTGAGTGAGTTCAAGGAGAGCAGAGATTTCCACGGTGTGGGGATTAGGGAGGCTACTTGGGAGCAGTGGTTTTTGAGAGGGCCTTGAAGGACAGCTAGACACAGAGATGGGAGGAAAGGGATTTCAAGCAAAGGGGGGATTATGAGAAAAGTTGCTGAAATGCAAACCTGAAACGCATATACCAAGAGAGGTTTTACTACATTAGTCAGATGCCAGCTGGAAACAATTCACTGCAGATGGTTCTTGCAAAGGCACTTAACTGCACGGACCACGTATAGAGATTGGGCAGAGTTATAGGAACAACCAAGGAATGTTGAGGCACCCAGACTCTAGCAATATTGGGGAGTCATGACCACACCAGGGATGAAGGGGTAAGCCGAGGAACGTCTGTTAAGGACCCCAGTGAGGGCCCTGGAGGAGGGGGGACTTCGTAGGAGCTGAGGTCAGGGAAGTGTGTGAGAAGAGGCACCAAAGCAGAGAATAGGTAGGAAGGAACGGCCTGACCTCTTTCTCTCCTGCTCTGCTTTCTTATGCCAGTACATCCCATTGGCCAAACGCAATAAGGAAACAACAAGTAAGGGCTCCTGAGTGACTTAGGCCACCAGCATCAGCCTCCAAGTAGGGCACAGAACAGGGCAGAGAAGGACAAAGAATAGATCTCAGGTGGGTGGTTGATGGAGAGAACACGAAAGATGAGAAGTTCAGAGAAGATTTGGGAACATTTTAATTATCACATTAAAACATTTCTAAATTATTTGGTAGTTAATGTAGAGACACTGAGGTTTTATCAACAATATTGTGAGTTAACAAAAATTCCAGAAGTGCGCAGGCCAGGTGAGGCAGAACTCCATGATGTCATCACTGTTCCCTGCTCCTTCTTCCATTCTGCACCCCAGTTCTTAGCATGTGGCTTTCATCTGTATGGTCACCTCATGGTTAAAATATGGCCACTCCACCTTTCATCTCATATCAATGTCCCAGACAATAATAAAAAGAAAAATGACAAAGAAACCAAACTTTTCCAGAAATCTACAGCAGATTTTCATCACAGGGTCAACCTCAGCTGCAAATGAGGGAGGCTGGGAAAAAAACACATTGCTACTCTGAATAAAATTAGGGTGTGTGTGTGTGTGTGTGTGTGTGTGTGTGTGTGTGTGCGCACGCACGCACACATCTGTGCGTGTGCATGTGTGTGCATGTGTGTGTGTGCATGCGTGTGTGTTAAAGAAGAGGAAACAAAATATTGGGTAGAAGCTAGCAGCGTATGATATAAAAGAGAAGAAAGCTTGATGAGAGATGAGCACTCTGATTCTTAATTATTTGAGCTTCTAGTAATTCCAAATTTAGGTGTTGTTGCCCAGATGGAGAAGTTGGGAGGAGGATCTATTCAGAGAAGGAGGAGGGTTTCTGAAATTTGAGACATACTGAATGTGGAGTGACAGCAACATAGAACACATAATGGCTAAGCCATGTTAGAAAATGGGAAAGAAGATAGAATTGGAGGTAGAGAATTGAGGAGTGAGATAGATTGGCTTATTGTTTTCAACTCTTTAGTTCCATACTTAATAAAATTGTACACTCATGCCCTTTGTCACTGTAAGCCAAGTTTATTTACCAGCTCCATTAAAGTTGGGTCTGGCAACACAAATTTGTTTTGGACAATGGTTTGAGAGCAGAAGTTCCATGTGTGAGTTTTAGGCCATGGAGTATTTCTGCTTGATGCTTGAGATTGTAAACTCCCTGATGAGAAGCACACTCCCTAGTCCTAGAATAAAGAATCATGAAATAGGCCGGCTGAGTGGCTCAGTTGGTTAAGAGCTCGCTCAAGAGTTTGAGCTCTGAGCAACAGCGGTTCGAGTCCAGCCCGAGCTGAGCAGCCACTGAGCTGCCATTAGGTAGCAGGATGGCTCAGCTAAAAAAAAGAATCATGAAATAGATCAGAACTAATACCCAGCCACGCCTAGTAAAGCCACAATCAACGTGCAAACCTATGAGGAAGAAATAGACGCTTGGGCTTGAAGCCACTAAAGTTTGAGTTGTTATTATTATACAATGCTACTGTAGCAGAAACTTAATTAATACACATGGTCATTCTCAAAGACACAAGAAAATATGGAAACTGCTTCACTGCCACCAGGATCATGATGATCAAAAAGACAAAACTAGTTTGGGCAAGGATACAGAGGAATTCAAACACTCATACCTTGCTAGTGGGAATATCAAATGGGACAGCTTCTTTGGAAAACAGTCTAGCAATTTCTCAAAACATTAAAGGTAGAATTACCATATGGCCCTGCAATTTCACTCCTAGATGTATTACCAAGAGAAATGAAACATAGGCTTACACAAACACTTATGCATGAATGTGGATAGCAGCATTACTCACAATAGTGAAAAGTGGTAACATAGCAAATGTCCATCAACTGATGAATGGATATACAAAATGTGGTATATTTATATAATGGAATATTACTTAGCAATAAAAAGAGATGATGTACTGACACATGCTACACATATGGATGACTCTTAAAAACATTACGTTAAGTGAAAGAAGCCAGACTAAAATGATCACATATTGTATGATTCCATTTATATGAAATGTCCAGAATAAGTAAATCTAAAGAGACAAAAAAATAGATTTGTGGTTTGCGGAGGATAGGAAGGTGGCTACGGAATGACTGCTAATGGATAAGGGATTTCTTTCTGAGGTGAAATAAATGTTCTAAAATTGATTGTGGTCATGGTTTCACAACCCTTTGAACATACTAAAAGCCAGTGAATTGTGTACTATAAATGAATAAATTGTATGGTATGGTTTAAACCAAAAAACAAAGGATAAAGCCACAGAACTACCAATAAGACACATGCTGTGAGCTGGGGGCAATAAACCAGTCACACTCTCCCACCTGATGTGACTGACAAATGGCATATGTGATTGCAAAAGCTGGCTGAAGCTAGCAGGTACAATCTTTGTCAGACAGAGATCTTCTCTATGTGGCACTAACTTGTCTACATAGGAGAAAGGCAGATATTCATGGGTTCATTAACACCATTATCTAACCCAGTGATTTTCAAACTCTTGTAAAAACTTTTTTGTTTACTAATGAATACAAGCTATACTTGAATAAAATCAAATTATAGAACATTCAAGCAGTTCAGATATATTTGGAGTAAAACGTGGAAGTGTGAAAATATTTCTTTACTAGCCTACCAACTCTACATATTCCCCTCCCCAGAGGTAGCCGCTGGAAACAGTTGATATGTGGCATTCTAGTCCTTTATTTTAACCATTTGCCTAAACATATAAGCAAAGATATAACCCTGTTTTACATAAATTGGACCATACTATGCACAGTGCACTGAAATTTGCTTTTAAAATACTTCCCATGTCCTGAAGATCTTTCCATGCATTTTTATCAGCTGCATAGTATTTTTTTTTAAATGTTACTGGGGAATTGGGGGAGGGGAACAGCATTGGGGAATCGGGGAAAAGGAACAGACAAGCTGCTGTCCTTCGGTTCTTCAGTCTAGTGTGGAGGACGTCGCTTCACTGGCCCATGTTGGTATTATCATTGCGCTCTTCCCGGGTGAGGCAGATCAGTCACCGGACACTGGACTGCCACTCACGGAGGCTCACGCTGGCTGCCGGCAGCTCACGCCGGCTGCCAGCCACTCACAGTAGCTGATGGCAGCCTACTGCAGCTCTACTGTAGCCTATGCTGTTGACGGCGACTCACGGCAGCCCAGCTCCAGGTCGAGCTGTTGTTCACCATCTTAGCTGTAGAGGGCTCAGTGTCACTGGCCCTAATGTGGGATCCGAACCAGGGTCCTGCTGCTCAGAGCTGGCAACCCAAGCTAACTCTAACCAATGTGCCACTTGGCCGGCCCTGTATAGTATTTGCATAATATGGTTATACAGAGCTTGATTATCTATTCCCCTACTGAAAAACTTAGAACGTGTCCCAATTTACTGCTATTACAAAACAATGATAAAGGAGGTCATAACTCATACATCCTTGAGCATGTGTACAAGTATTTCTACAGCATAGCTTCTAAAGGCTACATTTCTGAGTTGAAGAGAATGCCCATCTTAAATTTAGTCACTTTTTTTTATCAGTAGAAATCTTTTTCCAAATTAACCTTTACATGGACGATCAAAATATAGAAAGTTAAGAAAGGAAATGCAGCCAGCCGAGTGGCTTGTTGGTTAAGAGTTGGCTTGGGAACATGAGCTCTGAGCAGCAGGGCTGCCGGTTCGGATCCCACATGGGCCAGTGACGCTGCGCCCTCTACAGCTAAGATGGTGAACAACAGCTCGACCTGGAGCTGGGCTGTCGTGAGTTGCCGGTGATGGTGTAGGCTGCAGTGGGGCTGCAGTGGGCTGCCATAAGCTACCGTGAGTGGCCAGCGGCTGGCGTGAGCTGCCGTGAGCTGCTGTGAGCGGCCCTCCAATGCCCGGTGACCAACTGCTTCAGTTGGGAAGAGCGCAAGGATAATACCAACATGGGCCAGTGAAGCGACATCCTCCACAACTAGACTGAAGAACAAAAGGACAGCAACTTGTCTGTTCCCCCTCCCTGATTCCCTAACACTGCTCCCCTCCCCCGATTCCCCAATAAAATCTTAAAAAAAAAAAAAAGGAAATGCATTGATCTGGGCCAGGGAAGCAGAGCTCTGAAGCTCTAACCCCCTCAGCCGCACTCTCAACCTCTGCCTTTACTGCCCCCAGCCATCTCCTTGGAGACCTTGGGGTTCCAGAGTACAGAAAATCATTATATGAATCAACTGAGTTGACATGTTATATTTCAGAAGGTAAAGATGGATTTTCAAACAGGGTTGATATAACAAATTAATTCCAAATCAATGCATTTTAGCTTCTTTTATGTTTTACTCAACCAGTTGGACCACTGTCAAGCAGGGTGATGACTCTTGAAAGCAGCGGTGGCTCCAGATTTTCTAGAGAGGAGGGCTTTAGGGGAGGCAACCTGATTGCAAGAAGAAACCGGATGCTGCTCTGCATTCACATAGAGAGCTGCCTGCCTGAGGTGGTTTTGGGGAGCTTAGAGTGATTATGGGGGTCAAATAAAGCATCCTCTGTCAAGCTACCACTTGGCTTGACCGTATCGTAAATGTTTCATAAATCAAAACTAGATGTCAGGAAGAGAGAATAATTCCGATGCTAGAAGGGATACATCTCTATTACCTATGGTTCTGTACTAAATCCCAGTCTTAGAAATATAAACTTTTAGAATGCTTATATTGTCATCAGCTAAAGGAATACATCTGGATAGCAATGACTCTTTTGCACTCAGACACAAAATGTAAGGGGATGTTACCTAATTCTCGTGAAATCTTTAAAAAATGAAGTTCAGGAGCATAAAATAGTTTTACAGCAACTCCTTTCAAAGACACCAACATTATTTAGCTTGGAAATCATCTTAAAGATATACAGCTTACAGTTCCCAATTCCAATTTATAAGGAAAAATTAATAAAGCTGCATCATTGAGGCACTTATTATTTGAAGCTGAAGTCTGGCCAATATTTAAGAAAATAAAACTCCAAAGCATTTAAAAAAAAATCTCATTCCCACTTCTTATCACAACCATTCATTCCCTCCTTGAGAGCAAAAGCTGTGTGTTTTATCTTTATACCCCTTGGACCTTGCATACAATTCAACAAATCTTTGATAAATGAAAGAAAAAAAAAAGAATGGTAGCCACCAAATCTGAAAGAAGAGGTACATAATTTAATTAAAACATTCAGGCCTCCTAAGAGATGAACACCCCTTATTCTTTTGGTCACACAAAGTCAGCATCCTCTTCCTGTGTTCTGGGAATTCCCACTTCGTATTGAATTGGGCACATCTTGCCTCTTTACATGGAAGCTAAATATGCCAGGTATTCCTTTTACTGGCCCCTCCTGCAGCAGAAGTATAAACACACTTCCTACCTCCATCACTTAGCACCCAAGCTTTTGGAAGACAGAGACTCAAAGAGCAGGTAACACCAGGAGTCCATGCTGGTAAGGGTTGGGGCAATGGCTGAACTCAGCACTGGAAACAGCAGTGGTGCCAGCAGCACCCAAGATTTCCCAGGGCAACTGCATGGTGCAGTTTGCAGCATTGCTACTGGTTGCACAGTTCAAAACTGGTTCTCCCCAAACAGTGCCTTGTGTTTATACATTGCCCAGAATTCACTGGATCCCTCTTGACTGTTTTGTCTGCCTCTCCTCCCCAGCATCTCTAGGTGCTTTCACTTCAAAAAGCCAGCACCTACAGGAGTTCTCCTTATCTTCAGAGGATATGCTCCGAGACCCCCAGTGGATGCCTGAAACAGGGGTTAGTACCAAATATCCTATATATGCTGTTTTTTTTCCTATACATACATACCTATAATAAAGTTTTAATTTATAAATTAGGCATAGTAAGAGATTAACAACAATAATTAATAATAAAAACAACAATTATAACTATACTGGAATAAAAGTTATGTGAATGTGGTATTATTAAGTAAAATAGGGTGACTTGAACACAAGCACTGCATACAGTGATAGTCAATCTGATACCCGGGATGGCTGCTAAGGGATGGGGACTGTGTACAGCATGGATATGCTAGACCAAGAGATGATGCACATCCTGGGAGGGACGGAGTGGATGGTGGCTCAAAATTTCATCACATTACTCAGAACAGCGTGCCATTTAAAACTTACGAATTGTTTATTTCTGGAATTGTCCACTTAATATTTTTGGACCTTGAATAAGGAAAGGACTACTGTACATTTTTTTTCCCCTCAAGGGCTGTCCATTGGCTCCTGGAGCTAGCTGTTGCCAGAATGCATGAAAAGCGAGGCGTTCTGGGAATTGCCTTCTGAGAGCAGCCCCTAAGCGATGACTTAGAGGTGCAGCGTGGGCAAGCCCAGCCTCCAGGCGCTGGGCTAAGACAACATTGAAGCTGATCTTCTGCTGCAGAGATGCTCTGAGGGTTCAGGCTGAACTCACCCTCGGAAACTTTGTTTTGAGACTTCACCCTTACTGGGCTTTCTCCCTTTCCCTGCCCTGCTCCCCCCACTCCATGGCCAGTTTCTCCTGGCATCTTTAGGAAATCACTAGCACGTATCTTCCATAGTCCACTTCAAGCAATCTAAGACAGCCAACTTCCTGGAGATTCTGAACCAGTCAAAACCTTTTTTAAAAAAATCCCCCACTACTTTGTCACCCCACTTCCTTCTGATTTTCCTGTCCTCTCCCCGATCGATTCACCCTCAGCTTCTCTCCCTTCCCAAAGCTTGAAATGGCATGGGGGACGCAGAGTTTAACGGCAAGGAGAGAAGCTCTGGAAGGTAATGATAATGCTTTCGTGCCATTTTCAGCTAGATCTCCTTTTGTCTTGCACTCAGACTAACCTATCTCTCAGCCTTCTTGGTACTTAGAGTCAGGATATGCCAAGGCCTTTGTTATTAACAAACAAATAACAATCCAAAGGTAAAATCACACCTTACCACACTATTGGGGAAAGCATACAGTTGCCCCCATGCTCCCTGAATATACATCTAGTAGAAAGGCAGGCTGCTTTTCCTTTTGATTCAACCATTTACCTTGGGTTCTATACTATTTTACAATTTCTACAGCATTTTCCTTTTCGGAAGAATCGTTCCATCAAATATTTATAATGTGTAAGTAATCCTCTTGTGTTCAGATGGGTAGTCGTGTAGTATAAGGAAAAAATTCCATTGAGGTGTTTGGATGGCTTTATGGTGTAGGCAACTACATTTTTAGTGTCTTGGCATCACAACTTCAGGATAAGATTTCTTTTGTGGTGCAGTCTTACCTAGCCTTACAATGTACATTTCTTCAAACTCTCATTACTAGGAGAAAGCATAAAAATTACATTAATATTGATATAATAAAATATCATTTTATAAATATAATACAGCCTCAATTACTAATCTGACTTCCCTTGGAACATATAACACCCATAGATATTTTAAGTGGGAACATTTCAGTTTAACTTGTAATGCAAAGCAAAGATATAGAATGATTCAGAGGATAGTATTTTTCTCATGAAATACTAACTACATGTGATTCAAATTAATTTTTTCCAATTTATGTTTTCCCAAATCATTATTTAAATATTTAATGTTCATCTTCTGACTTTTAGTCTACTCATCATTTATTTGCTCATGTGTACAATAAACAAATAAGTATAAAGTGTCTGCTATGTGCAAAGGACTGAGCTAGGTGATGATAAGGAGGACTAAGGGGAACAAAACAAAATAAGTCCCTTCCCCTAAAGATCCTACGGTTGAATAGGAGCGAGGCCCAACATACAAATAACTCTAAAGATAATAAATACGGGGTAGGGAAAGTGAAGTATAGGTCAAACAAAGAAAGAAGCAGGGAAGTGTGGTGCACATGTGTGACTTAAAATTATTTCACCTAGAAGGGCGTTTGAAAGAGAGCAGTGAAAGGTAAGGGCAGAGAGCTATTCATTGGGCCAGACCATGGAGGACCTAGAAAGCCAGGCTAAACATTTCATGGTTGACAAAAGCCGAAGTTTACTTGTAGGGACACAAAGGGTCAAATCTGGTTTTTAGGGATTTACATCTGTTCGAATTGTACAGAATGGAATGCAAATGGTTACAAACTAGAGGCACTCTGATGATGTTGTACCAAATATTTAATTTTCCTTAGATATAGAATTTTCACCAACATTGGTGCTCCACTGAACAACATTTTTGCATACATATTGGGACTGATGGAGAATAAAGAGATGAAGCAGGAAGCCCGAGTCAATTGCTGCAAATCTAGTCATTCTATGGAACCCAGGAATCCTGAAACATTTGCTGAGACTGCTTAAGGTGGCTCTACAAGGAACAGAGTTTTCACCACTCCTGGGACATTGTGGACGGAGATGGAAAATTGGATCCACCATTCTTTTAATCCCATCAAGGTGCTCCATATGCTTATAAATAGTGTTTTTGGGATGACCCTAATCAAGGAGATTTAGTGCTGTAACTGGCCTATTTCTGATTCACTATTGTCTAAGATCTTGCATTCTTTCAAAAGTTGAAACAGAAAACTAGAGTAAATTACACATATCTGCTGCCTAAAGGATTTATATTTTCCTTTTGTTTGTTCTTAAATACCATCATTCTACTCATCTGCTGACTGTTCAATTGCAAGACATAGTGGCATAAAGCCAGATATCCTGTTTTGTGGTTTCCCCTCCCTCACTCATGAGATTAGAGGGGAAAAAAAGGGGGGGTGGGGGAGGCATGGAGGGAGAAGAGGAAAAAGGCAGAGGAAGTTCTTCTGTTTTACTAAAGGCCTCATCCAAAAACAAAAGAAAAATATGTTAGTATAAATACCACTACAAAGAAAATTTCTGATTAGCCAGGAGTTTTCAGTGTTGTAGCTGGCACTGGTTCACTTATTCTATACAAGGAGAAGCATAGACTGTATGGATTTCAACAGCACGTTGAAGCGCTTTGTGATGGCTCTAAATTTCAACCTAATATGCTGATGGAAGTGGCCCACCTGCCTTGTTACCCGGGGCTGGGGCTGAGTTAAAGTGTGTGATGACTTGCTGCTGTTCTCAAGAGGCTGGGCAGCTGGCCTCCCTCCCGGGTTCTCCCCTTGGGGGTCCTCTATTTTGCATTGCCCAACTGTGCCTATGCATTTACCTTTCTGTAGCCAACTGAGAAGTTAGGCAAGGTTTGATTTAACAACATACTCCAATGTTTTTCTTTATGAGCATTGCCAAGAGAGTAATCTGATTTTAATACTTAATGTGGTATATTTCCACATTCCATATATCAATAGGGCTCTTCCTTCTTCTCTCCTTCCCTCCCTCTCTGTTTTCCTTCTCTTTCTTCCATCACTCTGTACTTCTTTCCTCCCCGCCTCCCCATTTCCTCTCTTGCTTCTTACTTCCTTCCTCTCCCTCCTTCCTTCTTTTCATCCTTTATTCTTTTGATTGAGGGGCAATAAATCATTTCATATTATGCAAGTTAAGAGAAACTAAAAGAGGAATTGTGTTATGCTTGGGAAACAATGTGCCACCTTCAGGAAATGGACGGTGTCACCTGACTTACATTGCCCCAGAAAACACAGGCTTGTATTAAGTCAGGTTTTGTAACTGTAGGTTACACTGGTGTTGACATTCCTGGTCAGAGGTATCTATAGTTTTAAAGCATAAGAGAAATCATGCTGTTTACCCATGATGCTGATATTCGTCAGCAGAACACAGGCTTTTACCCTGGCCACGTGTTTCCACCGACTGATGCCAGCGAACGTTGTATGGGTACCCATCCCCATCACTAAAGCAGCTGGTGGTGAAACATCAGTTGTTCTGCTTCCTGTGGCTGTAATTGTACCATATCTGACAGCATCTAGTACAAAAGAATTGTACTGAGAGCCACACACAAGATTTACTCGGTATATTTGTTTCTCAGGGCTACCATAACACATTACCACAAAATGGGTGGCTTAAAACAACAGAAATTTGTTATCTCACAGTTCTAGAGCCCAAAAGTTTGAAATCCAGATGTCAGCTTGGTTGGTTTCTTCTGGAAGCTCTGAGAAAGAATCTGTTCTTTGCGTCTCTGGCTTCTGGTAACTGCTGGCAATCCTTGGTGATCCTTGGTTTGTAGACTCCTCACTCCAATCTTTGCCTCCATCTCACATGCCTTTCCCCTCTGCGTGTCTGTGTCTCAAATCTCCCTCTATTTTCTTTTATAAAGACAGCAGTCATATGGTAGTTCTATTTTTAATTTTTTTGATGAAACTACCATATGATCCAGCAACCCCACTTCTGGGTATTTATCCAAAGAAGTCCAACACTCCCATTCAAAAAGATATACACATCCCTATATTCACTGCGGCATTATTTACAATAGGCAAGATATGGAAGCAACCTAAGTGTCCATCAATAGATGATAAAGAAGAGGTGGTACATATATACAGTGGAATATTACTTGCCTATAAAAAGAATGAAGATGTGGTCTATGAGTCTTGGCTCAGCCCTGTATATGAAGAGCTCTTCCCCCACAAATACTGCGGACTGAACAACATGGAGTGCCTACCTAAGGAAAGGGAGGCCACTGACCTGAAGGAAGAGGAGGAGGAGGAAACCCCTGTACCTGAGGAGAGGATGACTTGTGAAATGAAAGGAGAGAAGGATGGAGCCACTCTACTTGAGGAGGGAGAGACTTATGAAATGAAAGATGGGGAAGAAGTCTTACCCTCTGAGCCTAAGGAACATGCAGAGACCTTTGAATTAGTGGAAGAGGAAGAACCAATAGGCATGTTTCCCCCTCCAAATGTCCTTCCTCCTCCCAGTGTAATTCCCCCTCACTCTGTGCTTCCCACTCCAAGAGGATATCCACTTCAATATTCATTTCCCTCTTAAATTTTGTCTCCCCAAACTGCTTTACTGTGGGGAGGTATTTATTCTGATACACTCTCTTGTGCCTTGGCTTCTTATGGCATTTCATAATTTAGGTTAAAAGCAAAACTAGGGCCGGCCGAGTGGTGCGATGGTTAAGAACTGGCTTGGGATGCCAGAGGGCCCCGGTTCAGATCCCACATATGAGGGCCAGTGACACTACCCTCTACAGCTAAGATGCTGAGCAACAGCTCAACCTGGAGCTGGGCTGCCATGAGTGGCTGGCGACGGCGTAGGCTGCAGCCCCTGCTGTAGTGGGTTGCCATGGACTACCGTGTGTAGCCAGCAGCCAGCGTGAGCGGCCAGCAGCCGCGGTGAGCGGCTGTCCAGAGGCTGGTGACTGATCTGCCTTGCCCGGAAAGAGCACAATGATGGTACCAACTTGGGCCAGTGAAGCAACGTCCTCCACAACTAGACTGAAGAGCAAAAGGACAGCAACTTCTCTGTTCCCTTTCCCCCAAATCCCCAGCACTGTTCCTATCCCCCCAATTCCCCAATAAAAAAAAAGCAAAACTAAATTCGATCGCAAGTGTAAGTTCTATATTAGAACAATGCATGTTTAATAAACCTTCCAGTTGAATAATAAAAAAAAAGAAATCTTACCATTTGCAAAATATGGATGGATCTAGAGGGTATTATGCTAAGAGAAATAACTCAGATAAAAACAAATACAATATGATTTCATTTGTACATGGAATCTTAAAAGAAAAATAATGAACAAACAAAACTGAAGAAACAGACTTACAGATACAGAGAACAAACTGATGGTCAGCAAATGGGAGGAGGGTTGGGGAGCTGGGTGAAAAAGGTGAAGGGATTAAGTACAAATTGGCAGTTATAAAATAGTCATGTGGATGTAGAGTACAGCACAGGAATATAGTCAATAATATTGTAATAACTATGGTGTAATAACTATGGTAATAGCGATGGTGTAGGCTGCAGCCCCTGTGGCAGTGGGTTGCCATGGGCTACCGCATGTAGCCAGCAGCCAGTGTGAGCGGCCAGCAGCCACGGTGAGCGGCTGTCCAGAAGCAGGGGACTGATCTGCCTCGCCAGGGAAGAGCGCAATGATGGTGCCAACTTGGGCCAGTGAAGCAATGTCCTCCACAACTAGATTGAACAAAACGACAGCAATTTATCTGTTCCTCTTCCCCCGATTCCCCAGCACTGTTCCCATCCCCCCAATTCCCCAATAAAAATCTTTTTTAAAACATTTATAAAGCTACTACAAAACAAAATTCACATTTAAACTAGTGGGAAAAGATCTTTGAGCTCCAGGATTAATCTGAGATTTGTCACTAAACAAAGGAGAAAACAAACTCTTTTTGCCCACAGTTCTTTTTATCTAGAATGATTTCTGTTGAGCTTTGTAAAGAGGGCTCTCCTTAAACACTGATGTCATGTTTACAATCATTTCAGAAACCCAACAGAAGAAAACAATGTGGCTAAGTTGCTTCCAAATGTTTTACTAAAAAAATTAAAATTGACTGCAAGGAGAAAAACCATGTGGATGGCTTCACTAAAGATTATCTTGGGGTTAAGAACCATGCTCTATTAGCTGAGGCTTGATCTCTCAGGAGACACAATTCAGAGAAACTCAAGAGTAATATTGATTACAACAATTTAACCATTTTAGTACACACAAGTCAAATGATCAGTTTGAAAAAAAATAAATCTGTCAACTTCATTGTTTTAACCTTAAGCTAAAATCAAATGGTAGGTTTCAATTAATCATCAGAAAGCCTTTGATAGGCCATCCCTTTTTCATGCTTCTAATACTGTAGTTGTGCTGTATCCCTGCCTCAGAGTGAAGGAAAAGATAAGCCATTGGCTCTAATAGGTTATGCTTTTCTGTAAGCGGACCAGCCAGCACTCTGATGATTGCTGACAACTCTTGTTTTTGCAGGCTCCTCTGTTGTGTTGACATTTCTATACACTCACTCAATGGAACTCATTTGATACTTTTGAGTGAAAGCCCACATTTACTTCCCTACATACTTTTTGACATCTCAACTATTGACTTTACATTCAGAGAAGTCCTTTGAAAAGCAAATACTTAAGGAAGATGATTTAGTGAGTACATCTTGTCATCAGCCTGAAAAATGGAGACATGAGGTAAGTACTTCAAGTCCCTTGGGCAAGTAATGGGACCTTAGAATTTAATTCTTAAAGTCCACATTCAAATATGACTACAACAATGCATGCTACTAAATTGACTTTCCCATCATCATCCATTTGGGATGGCCCATGCCTCTGTGTTCTTTCAACAGCTGACCATATCTTTGTACTTATTTCTAGGGACATTTCAACCTGCAGCCATTATCCAGAAAATGGTTAAAATTGGTGCACTTAATTCCAATGTAAAGGTGACTTTTAAGATGAAGCAGTGGCAAGATTTTTGGACTGGATAAACTGGCAGCAATTTGACAAGAACATATAATAGTTTGGCATTTTGATGACATGACCTCAACCAGAAAAACTTGTCAATTGTAACTCTTGCCTATGTAGACATTTGGAGATACATATGTGCACTATCAGAAACACAGAATGGGACTATCTTATACAGCCGTGTGACTCATGAATGTATTTATGGATCTAGGGACGAACACCTGTGAAAATACATATGAAATATAAGCCCTAATTGAAATATGCTCATCATGCTTAATTGAAACATGCTCCCAGGAAAGCAGAGGAGGTTTTACTTATGTTAAACATTGCGGAATAAGGCCCAAAGGTAACACAATATTCTTCTATTAGTGGGGTTTTTTATTTAATAAAACCGTAAGACAAATATGTCATGTTTGGCTCATTAACAATACTTTTTTTTATCGGAGTTAATATTCTTCCATATTTTCTTTGGAAATAACAATATTGATGTTTATATGAAATGCAAACAAATGATGCAGTGTTTCACATTTTCCAGTTTTTCACTCTGATATACTCATTCTCTAAAATTTTATGTTAGTGTGATTAAAAAAAAATGTCTCCACAGTTGTTTCAAAATAATATATTGCTCCATTAGAGCAAATGCATATGACTTGGACTTAGGAACCAGAAGCTAAAGCAATCTCTGTACATGTGTTCATTATAGCTTGAACAAGGTTCTTTGGGCAGGTCTTGGACCACTGATAAGTTATTCAAAAACATAATTTCTATGCAAGTGGTATTCTAAATACATAGTTGTAGATATAAATGTAGACATAGATATATTTCAGTGCACTACCTACTAAACTATCTTGGAAGGGAACATCCTTGTTATCCAAGAGAAAATTATAGACATGTAATTCTAAACAATTAAATAAATTTTACAAGAAAAAGTAAAGTTGATTTTGACTTTTTATATTCTAGTCGTTATGTGAATTATAGATCTCACTCAGAATAATCACATATCTTTAACTTCCATCTGTTTACTTTGTCACTAAAGCATATTAATATATGTTCTTATATGTAATTATATATGTGTGTTTCATAAATATTTAAAACTTTTTAAAGATAAGCTTAGTTTGAAAACTCTAAATTAATCAACTTCTTTGAAAGTTTTGATAGAAAACGCTGAGCATGAACGTAAAATTATGAGTAGTTGGGTTGAAACAGACAACATTGGTCTATAATATATCTTTGAAATTTATTGACTTCTTGATGTCTGCCAAGTATACATACATAAGCTCATTAATCCTCATGAAAATCCCTTGAAATAAGTATCTTGAAGATAGATTTCAAACAAACAAACAAGCAACCCTGAAACTGAGAGAAGTTAGATTATCCAATATCACATTTTTAGTAAATGGTGGAATCTGAACTCTTAACTACAGTCATCTAAAGATGACTCAAATTACTCATTATATATTTCCTAAGGAAATCACTTACATTCTTAAATATTATATACCCATTTTTTATATTTATTTGAAAAAGTCATTTTCTTTCTTGTTTAAACAGAAAAATGTATGGGGGAAAATGAGAATTTTTGGTTGTTAAAATATTTGAGCAATGTATACTAAAGCCAAGTACTAAATAGCAAGGATGACGTTACACATATTTTCTTAGGAATAAGATCTTTCTGAGAGATCATAAATATTTAAGCATAATCTACATACCATAGATTGGCAACTGGGACATTTCTTGATTCAATGTGGAATTTTCTCAACCTTCAGATTGCTAACTACACAATCTGAATTTCTCATTAATTGCCAAATATCCACTTTGCTTTGGAATGTGCAGATCTTTAAGCTAAAACTTAACTTTCAAGATATTTAACCTCCAAGACCTCAAGAAGACCTTGTAAGAGTAATGCATAAAAGTAAATAGTCCACAACCATTGATTTTTATGTTCTTGCTTAATTCAATTCAAATATCTCAGTCTTTGCCCGATTGTCTCCTACTCTTCATTTTTTGTAATTGCTGTAATTTTACTATGTTATTCGTTTAATCACAGCTTTACCTTAAATATCCATTTGTCCCATTTTCCTCAAAAAGAGAAGTTCTGAGCCTTACCTGGATACAGGACTTTCCAGAATAAAGGCTACATTTTATAGCTCCCTTACAGCCAGCTAAGACCATGTGAGTAAATTCTGGCCCATGAGATGTAAGTGGAAGAAAGGAGCCAATGCGTGCCCCTTCTTTGTGTTTTCTTGCTGTGGACTGAAATAGAGTCATAATGTCTATAACTTTGACAGTCATCTTTGAACACGAAGTGACGGAGGCTTCACACAGTAAGGTAACCACCTGGAAGGAAGTCGTCCCTGCCACAGAGGAATGCCATCTCAATGAAGATCAAATGCCTTCAGACTTTTTAAACATGAGAGAAATATTTTCAGCTCATTGAATCCATTTTTTTGTAACTTGCAGCCAAACCCATTCATCTAAAACGACATACAATGTACTATCACATTTGATCTTCATTGCTTATAAAATGCCACACCAATAACTAGCACAGTTTAGTTTTAGAGTCCTGGTAGCAGGCATAAACAAACAGTGCAGTGGTCAGAACATTGCTGAGTTTCGATTGCTTATGAATTTGCTGGCTGGATTACATTTCTTATATTTTACGTGCTACAAAGTGGTTTTTCTTTGTTCCGAATGATATTCCACAATGTCCAGTCAACAGATTTTGCAGGTGAAATGCTCTTTGCAATAATTAACTACATGTGTGAACTCACCTTACCAAGTTCTCCAAGATGATACTTGTAAACAACTGGGAATTAATTTGCGTGGAAGGGTCTAGTGCTCTGCATTCTCAGGTTAGGTGGGTGGGTGGAAGTGTTGACTTGGTGAGTTTTAAGCCAAAGGAGACTTTGGCATCTGAGGCCCTAGGCAGCTGTCGAGCTCACCTTTGGGAAGAGCCTCCTGAATAGAAGCAAATCAGTAAAGGCATAGAAGCAAATACTAAAGGAACAGCTTTGTCAGCTTTGCCACAGGCCTTAATGGCATAAGAACAGAGGAGCCTGGGATGCTTTATCTCGACTCCATGACTGCTTATATGGATAAACCACTGTGAATCTTCTGTCAAATGTTTAGTCAAGCTCAATCCAACTGTAGCGCTAGAAAACCAGTCCTGCTTTTACTCCAGATTTGAATATAGAAAACAATATATTGAACTTTGTAAAAATCTGGATGAATTTTGTTTCTAATTTCTCATATGATATAACGAAAGAATAATTGAGAGGTACCTAATTTTACATAAAATCTTAGATATTTAAAAGTTGTAGTTTTGAGGTATTTATATTTAAAAACCTTTGCAAAAAGTGGTTGAATAACTATTTCCTTCTTGGATGGAGAAATAAATTTTCCTTTAACTTAAAAAAAAATCACATTTGGGAGGCAGCCACCAGGGACAGTTTCACTTGGAAAGAGACTTTTTGAGAAAGTTCCAAGTGACTGAGAAAAGAGAATTATAATGGAATTTGCTCTACAAGTTTTATTCTGACAGAGGATCTATTCATCCTATGGAATTCTTTTAAAATCACTGACCTGAACAATATGCTTCTGAGAATGTTTTTCTGCTTGGCTTATAAAGATTTTATTATGTATCTATGATATAATCACTAGAAAATGCTCCCTCTTGGGCATTTGTTGTTTCTGTAATTATAAGAGTTGATTATGGAACTGATATACCTGATGTGCTTAAAGGTATAACAGGAAAGTAGATACAATCTTTTATGCAAACTGCACCTTCTGCCTTCATATTGGAGTCTGTTGTTATACATTATAATTCTATCATTTAAAACACATCCTATAAACAGATTTTTAAATTTAAAAGGACAAAAATTATTATCACAAGGTTAAAATAATGATTCCTATAGTTATTTGTGATTTTAATGTCAAGACAAATCAATTTCAGCTGTAAGTGCTGAATCAAGTTACTTCTCTGAGCTTCAGTTTGCTTCCTGTAAAAGAGAGCTAGAACCACATCTCATCTCCTACAACTGTTTTGTGCATAAAGACAAATGATATATGTAAATGGCCTAACACAACTGCTTAACTCATTGCTATCTATTATTTGTGTTATCTTAGAATCCATAAAATTCTAAAGCCCAGAGCCACAAATTTTAGAAATACATGATATATTATACTGATTTTCAATCTTTTGGTTGTGAAACTGAAGAAAAGTAACTCAATAAAGTTAACTATAAAGAAATGGTACTCTTTAACTATCATTTAGGTCTTCTCAATTATTCAAACTATTTGGGAAGAACAGAGATCAGGTTAACGTAAAACAGCCATGAAACTAAACATTTTTTACATTTGGCCTTTGAATATGTTTGGCTTTTACATTTTAAATTTGGTTCATCTGGTGGTCTCTTCATTCACTTCACAGAAAATGATGACGACATGTTGAGGAGACACGGTTCAGGCACAGAGGGAGATGCCCAGTCTCACTCTCCATCTTCTCTATCCAACTCACCCCTTAATGCAATGGTAGAAAATGTCTGCTTTTTCTGAACTGATGAAAAGTCTGCTCTTGCTAAACTTCCTTAAAGTAGGAAGGTAGCTAAGTATTTGAGCTTCAAAAGGCTTCTCTTCATGCAAACTAAGGAGAGAAAATTGAAATATCTAAAAATCTATAATTAAGCATATAACATACTAACTGCATTGAACTTGAAAGCAAGCTTGTTATAGATGACCTAAAATTCTAATAAACCACCCAAGGACAATACTGATTAACCTCCATGTGCTTTGAATATTTATGAAGCATAGGATGAATATACTAAAAAAAGCCTGCACAATTGATTTTATTATTTATTTAGAGGTATTAATTTATTTTTAAGAGTTGTCATAGTAATAACATTGAGCTAGAAAGATTTTTTTTTAAGAATCACTTCTAGGAAATTCTCAAATTCTTTTTATTTTAGACAAAATACTTAATGCTTGATTTCAATCTGATAAAAATAATTTAAGTAAGGTACATTAAAATGCACTTCAATAATAAAACCTGCAATGTATTTTTAAAGCCACACATGACTCTTTGGCTAATAAAAATGAAACAAACTGTTCTTACAAGGGGAATGTGGCATTTTAGCAAAGCAAAGATATTAAATCTGATCTTTTGAAAACTAGAGATAATAGTCTGAAAGTGTTCTTTTAAAGAATCAATTGTAGAATGATTTTTTAAAACTTTATTTCTAAAAGAAATAAAACAGAGCTTCAGGGAAATTTGATAATATGTAATTGTACAGTGATTTTTAACATTCCAACAAGAGTGTGGGCTTCACTGTTAATGAGTATTATGTGGATGAGTGTCCTGGTCAAGCATTTGACTATATAAAGTTAAACATGTTTTGTTCTGCATTAGTTACCTATTGCTACATAACAAATATCCCCCAAATTTTGCAGCTTTGCTGGGTGATTCTGGCTCAGAGTCTCTTGAAGGTTTCAATCAAGTTGCTGTTCAGGGCTGACATGATCTAAAGGATTGACTGGGGACGGAGGATCCACTTCCAAAAAGGCTCACTTATGTGGCTGTTGGAGGGAGGGGTTAGTTTTTCACCTGGGCTTCTCTTTGACATACAGCAACTGGCTTTTCCCAGAGCAGGTGATCCAAGAGGGAGAACAAGGAGACTTCATTGCCTTTTTGACTACGGAGTCACGTGTTGTCATTTCTGCCATAATCTGTTCAATAGAATTCAGTCATTAAGTTCACCTTACAGGCTGCTGGAGGGGAAATAACCTCAATGCTTGAAGGGAAATGTACTGAAAGTTTTGCAAATGTATATTAAAACCACGACACATCTCTGTAGAACTTCTCAGAGGCCTTAATACTCCAATATGAATCCAATAGTTTGTCTACCATTTCTCAAGCTTATTTGACCACTGAACTCATTTTTGTGGATTGTTTTGCAGAACTGGGTTCCACTGGAGACATTTTGGAACCCATTGGTTTAACACTGCTATCACAAGGAAAAATATATGTTTCTTCAAGGTTACAATGTATAGTATTTCTAGCTTTAGTGGTGGCAATTCATTCTATCCTGGTGCTAGATAACAGATTTCTAGATCTCAGGTAAATAGTCAAATTTAGTCAGTGAGTGTTTATCACTATCTTCTGTGCCAAGCACAGTGCTACTTAAGGGCAAATAAGAAAGGGTCTTTCCCAGGGCCGGCCAAATGGCTCAGCTGGTTAAGAGCTCACTCAAGAGTGCGAGCTCTGAGCAACAGGGTCTTCAGTTCGATTCCCGGCACAAGCTGAGCTGCCACTGAGCTGCCAGTAGGTGGCAGGATGGCTCAGCTAAAAAAAACAAAAAACAAACAAACAAACAAAACACATAAGAAAGGGTTCTTCCCCTTGATGAACCAACAAATGAGGCACAATATAAAAAAGTTGCAATGAGGACATAACAAAGACAGAGCATATAGAGCATGTGCCTTGCACAGTTCTAAGTGCTTTGTGCACGTCAAGTCATTTAATCCCCACAATAACCCTATGAGGTAGATCCCTCTTTTATACACAATAAAGCTGAGGCAGGGAGGAGTTAAATAACTTACTCAGGGGTACACAGCTACTAAATGTCAGAGCTAGAATTCAAATCATAAAAGAGTCCTGCTCCCAACGTTAGCTCTTATCATTATGAACATGACATGCTGAGTGCTATATTATCAGATACTTGTAGGAAAGAAAAGAAGATTGCAAATAGCTCTGGCCAGTAGAACTATAGGAAAGTGCCACAGTGGAGGTGACATATGAGCCAAATCTTAAAGAATCACCAGGAGTTAGCCAGTTGGAGAAAGGAGAAAGGCAATTTCAGCCTCAGAACCAAGTGTCCCCAAAGGCACAGAGTCCTGGCCCTGAATTGTGGGTTTAGAGAATGCTGGTGTGAATAGAGAGCACCACGAATGATAGAGGGTTCTGGAAGATGAAGCTGAAAAGTTAGTAGCAATTACCAGGGAATTAAAATTCAGAACCACAGAGTTATTTAGCTCATATCTGCAAATGTTTAATATTAATATTTTTAGTCATATAATAACCTTAAACATGAGGTGTGGTTGATATTGCAATGTACTACCCAGAATCCCCTTTACAGGTGAAGGACTTAACTCTCCCAGCTGCTGGGAGTGCTGCCAGCAGAGCCATCTCAGTGGTCAGCCCACTATGGAGATTGTGCCATTCCACAGAAGAGATATGCCTCACCCAAGGTCATGACCCTTTCTGAGGACTCCTGCATTCAGTGACTGATCAGCCTTGGGATATAAAGGCTGGACAACATAGAAGGGTCATCCTAGCTTTAGAGGTCTCTGTAAAGTTGGTTTCAAACTTGGTGGAAACTGTATCACAGTTAACTACTCCCTCTGCCCAAGCCTTCTTTCTCTCTCCTCTGCTGCAGACAGTGATCCCAAGAGGCTCCATAATAAACTTACTGAACTCTAATCTCCACTCAAGAGTCTGCCTCCTGGGGAACCCAGCTAATGCCAATTAGTACCAGGAATGGTTGAGAAAGCAGATGTTGGGATGGAATTTTGGAGCTCTTGGCTCGCAATTTGAATTCCATCACTGTGGTAGGTAGTGTCTGTGTAACCTTTAGTACAAGGTAGCGGTACAATTGTTAACACCTTTGCCAGTGGTGAACTGGGATGGTATACCAGTGACTCGTGGAAGGGAAAGAACTAATTGGTGAAGTGTAGTAAAAGTTTGAGAAATGTGTAGAAAAGAGTAACTATGAGGACGATAGAATTGATTGGCTATACCTAAGCTCAATTGACACTTGGGAAAAAACAATTATGACCAAAGCAAAAAAAAAAAAACCCAATAGTGACACATTTCCAAAGATAAAAATGAAAACCAGAGAGAGTTTCCTTGGTAGCATAAAGAGGCTCTCATCTTCTGGAGGGAAGGCAGAGAAAGCTGAGGACTAGACTGGGACTTAATCATAACAGTAGCAGAGCTCGAAAGAAGGTTAAGCTCCCAAACAATGCAGATCTGTTATGCCAAGTTCAGGGACTGGCCTCAGGGCAAGGGGAGGGAGTGACTCTGGCATATGGATAGGACATCTGGATTAACGGGCATGAGAATTACAAATCCCCAGATTCCCCTGAACCTACTGAGCTTGCACGAGGAGCCCACTATTCCTATTTAAAGGCCAGCACTTCCTCTTGTTTGCTACAAGGTCAATAGCTCGGATTCAGTCACGATATAACCCAGCCAAGGACATACTTGGCCTGATGAGGGAGGAAAGGGGCTAGGCTCCAAAGAGATGATGAACAGGCAGGAGCATATGAAGGTGAATCAGCCTGGATTCTGGGAGTGCTTGATAAAGGGTAGTGAAATAAATGTAAGGTTACATAAGGGAGAGTTTATCCAGGACATAGGATTTGATACCCTGGCAAGGACCCTGGAAGATAGGACAGACACACATCTAAGATGCCTCCCAGAAAAAGTAATGGAGCACACTAAGTGAGGTTGACATGAGACACGCCAGAATTGCCATGATTGACAGTGGGAGAAGGAGTTAAAAATCAGGGAAATGGGCATGCTGAAGTAGGTATGCTATGTAATGCCAAAAACCACAAGGGACAAAGAGTCCCATGTTCTACAGGAATAAGGGAGGAGCATCATTTGCCAAACAACAAGGATATGCTGGTAAGAGGGGTCCCAGCATCTGTTAGAAGTTCAGTGGTGGCTATCTTCTCTAGGACAGTGCTTATGGTGGGAGAACTCATCTCTGGTAGCAATGCGGGCAATAGAAGCCCCCAGGTAGACACAGTTATTGTAATGAGAGGTAAAGTCATAAAGGCAGACAGAGGTCTATGCTCAGAGTATTATGGACACTGTTAATAGACTACAGTGTCACTAAGGACAAAATAGATGGGTATTCGGGGAGGCTATTACTCAATCCACAAAATCAAACGAAATCAAGAATAAAAGATTATGTGGCCGAGGGCAGGCATCCCAATAAAATATTTCTGAACCAGAGCCAGTTTTTGAACCTGGAACCCAGTGACTGAAGAAGCAGCTAGGTCCCCAGGAAAAAGGATGCTGCAATACCACAGCAAATGAGCATGGTAATGATTCCTCCTGTCCTTCCCTAAAGAAACCTAGGGTCATTTTACTTGGGAGAGGGGACATTGATGCCCAGAGACCCAAAACATTGCCTTAGCTCCCTGTTAGCATGTGGTCACATTGGGCCAGGTAATAAATGGAGTCCTGGCCCATTTCTGGCCACCAGTGAGTCCACTGAGACTGTGGACCCATCCAGTGGTCATTTTCCTGGGCCCTAAATGTATAACTGAAATAGATGTATTTGGTGGCTGGCTGACTCCTGCATTGGTCTGTGAGGTCAGAGATGTTAAAAAATCCAGAGAAAGGCCAAGCTAAAGTCTCTGAAACTGCCCACTCCCCATACCCAAAATAGTAAATCAAAACCAATTTTGAATCCTAAAGAAATGACAGATATTAGGGAAGGAAAGAATGTTTGAACTCTCTATATTTCCTGCTGAAATCAATACATTTCCTAACTAATTCATTCCAGGACCTGGATATCGAGTCTATTTCATCTCCAAGGCCTCTAAACTGAAAACATTACTTCTAGTGTTGATTTTATTATAGCCATTATAACCCAGTTCCATTATGACTAAATGATGTGAGAAATACACAAAATCTTTTAAAATAGAATTTTGCATATATATATATATATGTGTGTGTGTGTGTGTGTGTGTGTGTGTGTGTGTGTGTGTATGTTATCTTCACAAGTACTTTAAAAAATCTATTCAATTAAAGAGTTCTAAAATTGTTTGCTGGAAAACAAAGCTTTTCACTTAAAAAAACTATTTTCAGAGAAAGAAAGAGAGAGAGAGAGAGAGAGAGAGAGAGAGAGAGAGAGAGATCCTATTAATTTCTTTGACTCATAATGACCTCAGTTCGTAAAATATAAAATCTAAAGCTGATGTTATAGAAAATAGTAAACTACATACATCTGACCCTTATTTTTCTCTTTCTCCTCTTTACCTTCACCTCTTCAGCCTTTTTTTTCCTCAGCCTAATTTGCCTCCAGTAAGTAACTTTATGTGAATATTTTATATACTATCTGAGAGAACCCAGAAAAATGAGTCCATATTATAATATTCCACATTTGCTATGTTATCCTTTTCAAGGAGAATTTACTTTTTGTTTTTATTATTAAAAAGAGTTTAAAATGGGGAAAATGTAGGGAAAGGATGACCTAATGGGACATTTCAGTCACCATGGGAGGAAGACTTTCGATATTTCAGCAGAATAGCCTTCATAGATCTTTTCTGAAAGGGTGAACTTGGCTCATTAGTTTTTGTTTCAGACAACAATATGGCAATAGGACATTGAAAAGATTCTCAGAAACAATGGATTGTAATATTTCATATCCCTATGTACTTCTCACAACTAATGCAGTTCTGACAAGAAGTAAAAGACACAGGGCTCTGCAGCTAATAAATAAGTTTGATTTCCAAAGTATTTCCATAAATCCATGAATTCTCCATATTCATCTTGCCAGTGAGACAAGGCCCTGTTTGGCCTAGCCGCCATTCCAGGTGTCTCCTCAAATGGTTAAGAATATAATTAAGAGGAATCAATGACAGTTATTTAGAATTATTTAGAGTCAACTATTTTTGCTCTTGAAACACAAGAAACGGAAAGCCATGAAATTTACTTCAGAACTTTTCTGTTGTTAATGTGGAGCTTTATACATTAGACTTTTGAACAATATGAGGATTAGGGGCTCCAAACCCCACCAAGTCGAAAATCCTTGTATAACTCCCCCAAAACTTAAGCCATCCCTTGGTATTTGCAGGGGAATGGTTCTAGGAGCCCCACGAATACCAAAATCTGTGGATGCGCAAGTCCCCTGTATAAAATGGCATAGATCAATGCAGACAGTTGGCCCTCCACATCTACCTACTCCCAAGCTCTGGTCAAAAACAGTACAGGTGTTTATTGAAAAAAATTTTGCGTAAGTGGACCTGCACAGTTCAAACCCATACTGTTCAATATTTAACTATATTAGTTTGAATTTAAAAGGTTAATACCGGTGGGCCAAAAAAATGTATACAAGTGAACACTTCGGTCAACGTTGCTCAAGCAGTAGTTAGTTTCCCTGTAATCAGAAGTGTCTGGACGCTGATGGCAACCACTTTGAGCAGCTCTTGTAATTGCAGAAGTCAAATGTGACTTGTATTCATCTTTTGAGTATTACAATTTTGACAGCTTTTTTCCTTTCTTAAAATGTATATACATTTTTTTTGGCATCCTCTGTATGTGTGAAGCACTTAGTTCTGGGCAATGTTAAGCACTATAAAAGAATCTGAACAACACTGAATTATTGCTATTATTATTATTATCTAAAAATATTTTGATCACATACCACAGATCATGTTTTATTTGGTCAACACAATGTTTTCCTTTTTGTAAATGTTTTTTATTTTTCAATAACTTGTTGACATACAATCTTATATTAGTTTCAGGTGTGCAAAATAGTGATTAGACATCTATATAACCCATGGAGTGATTTCCCCAATAAGTCTAGTACCCATCTGACACCACACATAGTTATCACAGCATTATTGAGTATATTACCCATGCTATACACATACTTTAATCCCCATAACTATTTTGTAACTACCAATTTGTACTTCTCAATTCCTTCCCCCTTTTCACCTATTCTACCAACTCACCTCTCAGCTGGCAACCACCAAAATGTTCTCTGTATCTATAAGTTTGTTTCTGTTTTGTTTGTTCATTTATTTTGTTCTTTAGATTCCAGATATAAGTGAAATTATATGGCATTTGTCTTTCTCTGACTTACTCCACTAAGCAGAATACCGTCTAGTTTCATCCATGTTGTTGCAGTTGGCAAGATTTCATTCATATTTATGGATGAGTAATATTCTATTGTATATATGTACCACCTCTTCTTTATCCATTTATCCATGGATGGGCACCCAGGTTGCCTCCATATCGTGGCCATTATAAATAATGCTCAATGACTATATGGATGCACAAGTCCTTTTGAAGTAGTGTTTTGGCTTTCTTTGGATAAATACCCAGAAGTGGAATTACTGGGTTCTTCATTGTCACTTGTTATAGTCTTTGTTTTAAAGTCTATTTTGTCTAGTATAAGTTTGCTATCTTAGCTTTTTTTCTTTTTCATTTTCATAAAACATCTTTTTCCATCCCTTTATTTTCAGTCTGTGTGTGTCTTTCAATCTGAAGTGAGTCTCTTGAAGCAGCGTATATAAGGACCTTGTTTTCTTATCCATTCAGCTGCCCTATGTCTTTTGATTGAAGCATTCAATCCATTTACATTTAAAGTAATTGTTGATGGATATGTAGCTATTGCCATTTTATTATTTATATCTTTTTTTCTTCTCCTTCTCCTTCTTCTTTAAGAAGCCCTTTCACCATTTCTTGTAATACTGGTTTGGTGGTTATGAACTTCTTTATCCTTTTCTTGTCTGGGAAGCTCTTTATCTGTCCTTTGCTGGGTAGAGTAATCTTAGTTGTAGGTCCTTGCTTTTCATCATTTTGAATATTTTCTGTCAATCCCTTTTGGCCTGCAAAGTTTCTGTTGAGAAATCAGCTGATAGTCTTATGGGAGCTCCCTTGTAGGTAACTAATTGCTTCTCTTCTGCTGCTTTTAAGATTCTCTTTGTCTTTAACCTTTGCATTTTAATTATGATGTGTCTTGGTGAGGGCCTTTTTAGATTCATCTTGTTTGGGACTCTCTGCACTTCCTGTCTTATATGTCTATTTTCTTCAACAGGCTAGAGAAATTTTCCATTTCTTCAAATGGTTTTTCCATTCCTTGCTCTCTCTCTTTTCCTTCTGGTACCCCCATGATGCAAATATTAGTATGCTTGACGTTGTCCTAGGAGCCTCTTAAGCTATCTTCATTTTTTATTTTATTTATTTATTTATTTTTTTTCCTGTTCTTTTTGGGTGTTTTCTGCTACAGTATCTTCCAAATCACTGATCCTCTACTTCATCTACTCTACTGTTGATTCCCTCTAATGTATTCTTCATTTCAGTTATTGTATTCTTCATTTCTGTCTGGTTCTTTTTTATGTTTCCTATCTCTTTGTTGACATTCTCACTGAGATCACTGAACATCTTTATAACCAGTGATTTGAACTCAATAGATGACTCATCTCTATTTTGTTTAGGGTTTTTTTTGTTTGTTTTGTTTTTTTGAGTTTTGAGTTTTGTTCTGTTCTTTCATTTTGGACATGTTTCTTTGTCTCCTCATTTTGGTTGCCTCCTTATGTTTGTTTTTATGTATTAGGTAGAGCTGCTATGTCTCCCAGTCTTAATAGAGTGGTCTTATTTGTCCTGTGGGGTCCAGTGGCTTAGTCTCCCTGGTTACCTGAAGAGAGTGCTCCAAGTGCATGTTGTGTGTGTTCTCCTGTTTTAGTAGTGCCTTGATTGCTGTTGGTATATCAATGGGAGGGGTTGACCCTCAGGCTGATTGGTTGTGAGGACAGGCCATGACTACAGTGGAGGATCTGTTGTGCAGGGGCTGACCCTACAGAGCAGGATTCACTTTAGCAGGGCTCTGGTGCCTGCCCACTCTGCCCTTAGTGTGTGTTATTTGTGGAGGTGGTTGGGTGGTGCTCTGGTGTAATCTGAAGGTGGCCATTGGGTGTGTTGGTTCTTTGGCATCTTTGGAGGGGCTCTGTTATGGGCAAAGGTCAGCTGCTGCCTATGCCTTGCCCAGCATCACTTAGTATAAGCTACAAAGTGATTAGAAGATGGCTGCCATTTGTTCTGGGCTTCGAGGTGCCTGGGAGATGCTAAGCTGGGAATAGAGGCCAGCTGCTGCTAATGCCAGGCTTGGGGCTGCTTAGCAAGAGGTATAGGGCATGCCAAGGCCAGATGCTGCTTGTTTGTAGCTTGTGAAGCTCTGAGATTTTTAAAGAGTTCTCAGCATGAGCCAAGGTAGGCCGTTTGTATGGAAAAGTGGCATTGGAACTGGGATTGTTTGGGTGGGCTCACAAGTTGGGTGGGGAGGGGTCTCAGGAAATCACCAGGGTGGGACCAACAGTGTTAGCCAGGTTGATGGAGACTCATATATGGTATCCACTTGAGTCTGCACTCTGGATCAGCTGAAGGACTCAACAAAGGAACAATGACTTCTGCCAGCACTTATTTCTGGAAGAAAGCTGCCCCCTCCAGCCCTCACCCTGGAACCAAACAACTCAGTTCCTTCCCATATGTCCCTGGTGCCTTTCATGCTGCTGCCCCAGCACTGGGGCTCAGAGCAAGTGAGTCTGTCCGTGAGTAAGTCCATGCATGGGCCCTTTAAGAGGATTTCTGAGACTCCAGCAGTCCTTCGTCTCACACAGCCACAATCTCCACTGGTTTTCACAGTCAAAAGTTATGGGGACTTCTCTGTGGAGCCTGGTGTGGGGCTGGAACCCCTCATTTCTCAGTGAAGACCTCCACAGCCAAGATATCTCTCTCAATTTTTAACTGCTACATGTGGTTGTGGTACCAGCCCATAATTTTGATGTTGTTGTGAGAGGAAGCAAGCACAATATTTACCTACTCTACCATCTTGACTGCAGAAAAGTCAACACAGTGTTTTCAACTTTTAAAATTATCTGGTGACACTTAAAATATCAGAGCATTACAAGAATTGGATGTTTTGGCTGCATAAGCCATTTACTCATGTGGCACAGTCAACAATTGCTGACTGTAGCATAGTCACCAGTTCATCACACTCCTCTCCACTCCCTATGGTCCCTGACACTGAGGTGAGTGTCAACTTGTATTTACTGTAGCGTTTGTGCTGTAGTCTTCTCTCATAACTGCCTGTGTTTCTTTTTCTTCTTTTTTTTTCCAATATCCCTAGTCCCCATGGGCAATTCAGTTTGCATGCTGGTCGAAGAGTGTAACATTTGCAAATTGAAAGGGACTTACAGTATTGTTATATCATTTTTCCTCCTTCCTCTTTTTGCTTTCTGTCATTGCAAGATTGTTATTATCAACCTGCACCCTCTTTAGACAACATGGTTTGAGTAAAGGCTTTAGCTTGGTAACATACCTCTCCTGGGAAGAGAGTGTATGTGGCTTCTCTGCCTAGTAAACTTGCAGAACTTTCTGAGTTTAGTCATTGTTGCAAATATAATTTCTGCTAGTGAGTGGAACAGACATAAAGCTGTTTCATAGAACCTGGGAGCTTTCATACTTGTTCCCAGCCCATCCCCCATGTAACCCCTCCACTCTACCATTACATTTACATTCATGAAATTGGGTAGATAAAAGTTGAAGTTCCTTTTAGCAAGAATTCTATGGTTGTGTATTCTGTAGAGTTCAAACAAAAAGTAACTTAGGCAATTCAGAAGGAATCTGTTGTTTAGTGTTCTGTAATTGAAAATAATTATGTATTTTTATTTTCACTTTTTAACTCTTTACTATGTTAGTGTTAGGCAGCCTATGGAAAATTATATTTCTTCTAACTTTTATAAGTCAGCTTATCTTTTCCTATTATCTTTTTGGGACTTACGTTTATCAATTAGAATTGAGGATGACTACTTTGGTGCCCAGTTCTTTGTGGGGTACTTTAATATTTAATTCTAAAAACTATTCTAAGTTTTTATTGTCATTTGTCCTCAAAAAGGCCACACACTGATGAATATGACTTAATTTCATCATTCTTTTAAACAGCAATTTGCTAGAGTATTGAAGATCTTAATGTAGTCAGAAAATCTTCAAAAAATTCAGGTGTAATTGTTTAACTAATTTTACATTTATAGATTATAAGGAGAAACCCAACTGCTAACTTTGTTCTTAATCTACTCTTTAAATTTAATTTCTGGATCCTTTCCCTCCACTCCCCCAGATGAAATATTGTCTAGCTTTTTCCATCGCTCTTGGATAAAAATGAGTAGTACCTTCATTTTTTGCATTTAAAATGATCCAGCCTGTAATCACATAACTATAGTCCAATCCACTGTAATAATCATTTTTAAATTTAAAGCTTTCCATGTAGACTCTAGCTGGGCATAGGCATTGCAGTTTTTATCCTCCTTCTTCACTTAATCTTCTTCCCTCTTCTTTCCTCTAGCTGCTATTTCTGACCCTTGTAGGATTGGATCAAGGGATAGAAAAGATGAAAGAAACAGCTGCAATATGATATATTGGTGGCCCTGGGAAGGCAGATGCTTAAAGTTGATTCTTTCTCTTAGGCAAGCCTATTCCTGGTTCCTCAGTAATTCTTGGCCAGGGACTTCTGACTGCCACCACCTTAACATAGTCAGCTATCTGATTAACACAGTCCCCTTAGAGGGCTTTTGGACACCTACTCCTCTGTTAGGATCATATCATCTCTCCAGGTAGTCACTTAGCTTATTAGGTAAGATACCTTTTAAGCTAACCCCAGGCTGGCTCGCTTTTACATGGTCTACATATAAGCTCCAGGAAACACTCGCTTTTCCCACCATCACTGGGAATGAAGTTTGTCCTATTGCAGCCCTTCTTACTCTGCAACCAGAAACAATGGTGTGGCCATATCCAGACCATTTACTTACTGTTCTTAGTGAGTGTCAGACACTAGTCCTTATGATTCCAAACTCCAAGGGGTGCTTATAAGTTTGATGATATGTCTCCTGGAAGTCCCTATTATTTGTGTTAAAGTACAATCCAACAATTTTTTTGCAAAGAAATTCTCTCTCCACTTCTTCCAGCTTACTAAAAGGAGGTGATGCTGAAAGAACCCTCTTTGCAAATCCCACATGGGTGGTTTAGCACCTTATATTTTAATTTGGGATACTTGGAACCAATTGCCTTATTCTTGGACTTTTGTGCTCCCACCAAAACTGAAGCAGAATGACCCCAGTTTTATCATCCAATTTCTCAGTCAATACTCTTGACTCAGTCTCAGTGGTATGCTGGAGCCAGTTGTTAACCAAGACCATTATTAAAATTTAAATGATATAAACTTACCATTAAATAAGTTATATATTCATAAAAAGCAACATATACTCAAAGATCACCACTTTCTAATTATTTAACTTCATTTTATTATTATCTATGTTCTTGAAATTGTCTTTTATACCTGTATGGTGAAAATATTATAGGATGGTGTGCCACTGCACATTTATTCCCAACTCTGCATTCATTGACCTCATTTTGGTAGCTTGAAATCAGCAATGGTGAAAATATTTACACCAAGGAAATTGGCAAATGTAACAAATCAGGTGCCACTCTCCTTCATCTTGTTGTTTAATGTTTACCAATACACCATTGCTCGGGAGACATTCTTCAAAGATGTAAAGAACTAGCAAAATAGCAGGTGCAGTCCAAGTTAAGCCAGTTCATTTCAATATAAAAGGGCCACTTTGTAAGTGCTAACACTTCCCAGGATCAATAGATGCAGCTTGCTCAAACAAAGTGTATCTCTTTCTCCAATGCTTCCAGTTCCTGAGAGATCAGATTGATTCCTCTTCACAGGTTTCCACCCTTAATACATTTTCAAGTAAAAGTCTGAGATTAAAGAAGGAAGCTCCTGCAGCTGCACATTCCTTGGCAGCCCACATCATAAATGCTTTTGCAAAAATGCCTCACCCAATTTTTTAAACTGTTCTGGGCTACATTTAATAGATGGTGAAAATAATGACTTTTAAATATGCCACTGCACTATAAGGCCACTGAAGCAACTGAGACATTTTGGGAAGCTTGAGTCTAGGAAAAAAATATCTGCAGGAAAAAAGCAACATATCTATAGGAAAAACGTAGAACTTGAAGGTCAAAATTTGCATCTATACAGTCAAATTGAATAAATGTGAATGACACTGTAAAAGAAACAACCTCTCATTTCTCATTCAATAGTATATATTTGAACATTAGATAATCTTTCCATTTTGTTTTGCTCAAGCAGACTCAGGGAAGAGTTAATGACACCGTTGTCTCTCAGAGGTGGGGAGAGGGTAAAGAATGCTCATTCTCTAAAGGTAGTATTTTGCCCATAAATTTGAGAAGGCATATGATGGTTGACATGATGGGTGTTGAAAACATAAGAGAGACTTTAAAGAAAATAATGTGAAAGCAAAGCCACAAGACATGCAAAACAGGAGAGTTGCTGAATGGAAATGCTTCCTTTATGAGCTCAACCTCCCTCCAGCCTGACACTATCCCACACCTTGACCTTTGAGCCTGGAAATACCTTTTCCATCTGCCCTACAAGGAATATTTCTAGGCATGCACCAGTGTGATAGTATTGCTTATGGCCATCATCCTTTCCGATTTGGCATCCTATATTGAACTGGTTGTTAAATATTGTGAATATTACCTTTGGATAGCACTTTGTATCTGACAAAGGACATTCATGTCCACCATTTCAGATAAGCTTCACAGCTACTTGGTCAAGTAGAAAATGCAAGTATTACTGGCTCCTCTTTAAAAACTGAATGGACTCAACTCTCTGGGCCAATAGCTAATGGAGCAACACATAATATCAGACTCTTCTCTCTCCCAAAATATGGATCCAGGAGAGCCGAGTAGACAGAGTATGTATTAGTTTTCTATAGTTCTGTAACAAATTCTCACAAATTTAGCAGCTTACAGCAATACCCATTTGTTATCTCAGTTTCTGTGAGACATGGCAAATCTGAATTCTCTGCTTAGTGTCTCACAAGGCTGAAGCCAAGATATGGGCCATGATGTGGTTCTCATCTGAAGCTCAGAATCCTCTTCCAAGCTCATACAGATTGTTGGCAGAATTTAGTAACTTGAGGTTGTAGGACTGGGGTCCTTGTTTCTTCCTAGGCGTTAGCCAGGGGTGACTCTCAGCTCCTAGAGAATTACCTCACAGCCTAGCCTCACAACATGGCAGCTTATTCCTTCAATGTCAGCAAGAGAATCTCCCTGACTCCTGCCAAGATGTAGTCTTCAACGCCGTAAGTAATCACTGGAATGATGAGCCCATCATACTCACAAGTCCCACCCACACTCAAGAGGAGAGGCTTACACGGAGTGTGGACATCAGAGGAACCTTGGGAGCTATCTTAGAATCCTGCCTACCACATGGCATGAGCCTCCAACACAGAGAGAAGATCAACTCTCAACTCTGCACTTACTAGCTTCGTGACTTAACTTCTCTGAGCCTCATGTTCCTCACAGGGCAATACTACTCATAGAATTGTTGTAAGAAATAAAAGTGCTAACATCTGGACAGTGTTTGACACATGAAACTCATTCAATAAATGCTTTCTCCTGATTTTGTCACGGCATGCCAAATATGCATCATTGCGTGCAGGTACACCAAGTGAGCTCAATATTTTCTATGTTATAATAGTTACAAAGCAGCATGATATTCAACTTTGACAATGGAACACGGAAAGTAACAAAGAGATGACTAGCTCCTCTTACTTATGCCCTCCTTAGAGAGGATCTCCTATATCAGATGCTTCTCGTATTCTCTCATTAACTCTAAAGACCCTGCACAGTAGGTATCACTACCCCCATTGAACAGGCAAGGAAACTGAAGCACAGAAAATGTTTCCTGTATGCCAAATGTACATAATGAATAAAATGGCAGAGCTCATGACCTGGGACCTCAGCCTGTATAACAGATCATCCCACCAAAGTGCCACTGAGAAGCCAAGACAGGGCGTGTGGTGTG
>NW_017731401.1:1728090-1746074 GCF_001890085.2 Hipposideros armiger | reverse complement strand
GTGTGGTGTGTGTGTGTGTGTGTGTGTGTGTGTGTGTGTGTGTGTGTGTGTGTGTGTGATTCATCAGGAAGGAATGCAAAGAATTTCCCCTCCTCTTAGGGAGAAGGCTGGGCCCCTTTACCCACAACAGAGAGTGCACAGATTTTAAAATGTTGCAAAGGGCCGTTAATTTCCATTGTGAGAGGAAAGACCTGAAAGAATATTTTGTGAATAAGGACTCAAGAGAGAGGGACTGGAACTAGTAACTGCAATCCGTTTCTCCCACTACTTACTACTATTTTCAAGGTTCAAAATAATCTTTTCATTGTTGTTGTTGTTGCAATTTCATTATTTCTATATCTTTAAAGACCTTGAAATATGAAACAAGATCAATGACACAATTATTTAACTCTCAATTTTAAAAAATGGCTGAACAAATCTTCCTACCCAGAGAATTATATGCCAAATTAAAATTTCTAGTTGTAGAAAAGATACACTCATTTACAAGAATTATTCCAAAGCCCTCTAAAAGGAGCAAAGGCTTGATAATTGTCAAAGCAAAGTTTATACTGCAAAACTAATTCTTCCTTTAGTTTTAAGGTATCCTGAAAAAGGGGAATACAAACATAGCAGTATTGAAATGGATGCAGGTAATACTTTAATGACATAGCCATTTATACTTGATAAAAATGGAAGAAGGAGAAGATGAACTAGAAATGTTTTCTTTGAAATAAAATCTACATCTCTCTAGCAATAAAAAGTCTCTATAAAAAGAAAAAGCAAAGGTTGTTCAAAAAGATCTCAAAGTTATGGAATAAGAGATGGAAATCTTTGAAGCTGAAGGCATCAGAGAAAAATATTTGGAAGTAGATTATTACCATCTCTTCATCATTTCACCAACTGGTATAAAGTCAGAAAGAGCTTTTCAACAGCTGGCTCACTTAAATTTCATTTATAGATGATTTAGCTCTGAAGAATAATGAATATGTTCAATCTAAAATTTTTTCATAAGCTGAAATGAACACTTTATTATAAAATAAAGTTTAGAGTCCTTTGCTTGGGTACCGATATCTAGCTCGATAAGTATGAGACAGGACAGACACATGAGTTAATAACAGTAGGCAGAGACTGTATGTTGCCTACCCATTTCCATTTTCCTGTCTTCCTTAATAATAAAATCTGGATTTAATTTGGAGCAGCAGTGTGCCTAGCTAAGACTATTTTTTCAAGCCTCCCATAAAGAAAGTTTTGGCCAATGAGATATAAATGGAATTCTTTGCAAATCATTTTTAAGATAGCTATTTAAAGGGTATTGACTCGTGTGTGTGTGTGTGTGTGTGTGTGTGTGTGTGTGTGTGTGTGTGTGTGGCGGGGTTGTCTCTTTTGCCTCTTGCCCTTCCCTTTCTTTCTGCCTGGAACATAGATGTAGCGGCTGGAGCTTTAGCAGCAACATTTTGTCATTGCCGATGGACATGAGTAAGGGTAGCAGAGAGGAAACACTAGGTCCCTGATGACATCGTGGAGCCTCTGTAAGAACTCTGAACCATACTACTCCAGGACTTCCTTTATGTGAGGGAATAAATGCTTCAATAGTTACCCCTCTCATCAGGTATCTGTTTCTAGCAGAGAAACTCAATTCCTGATAACTGGTCCACAATACAACGTAATCATGAAAATGGTCCAAATGATCTGAAAATAATAAATATGTTGTACCTGTCTGAGAGTACGCAAAACAAAACAACAAAAAGAGAACAATAGCAACAAAAACTGACTGGTGCCAGAATTTCCTTCTACCACAGACTCCCCAAAAGAGGCAAAAGTTATTTTCCTTAAGGCCCTTGAGGGGATGTGATGCTGGACTGATACAGACTTGAGGAAATCAAAGGCTAACTTGGAGAGTAAAGGTAGAGGTGGCTGGCCCTGGGGAGGGGGAGGGATGAGAATGGAAGGGACTTCGCAGCAGCCTTGGGAGGTAACAGAATTTTAGAAAGAAATAAACTGAGGAAAACTGGGCACCAGGCACCAAAGCTTTTATTCTAGTTTTGGCAGAGAATCTAATGCCTAAGCCTGGCATGAAAAGAAGAGAGCCTCTGGGCCGGCCAAGTGGCGCGATGGTTAAGAACTGGCTTGGGATGCCAGAGGGCCCCGGTTCGGATCCCACATGTGAGGGCCAGTGACACTGCCCTCCACAGCTAAGATGCTGAACAACAGCTCAACCTGGAGCTGGGCTGCCGTGGGTCGCCGGCGACGGAGTGGGCTGCAGTCCCCTGCTGCAGTGGGTTGCCATGGGCTACCGTGTGTAGCCAGCAGCCAGCATGAGCGGCCAGCAGCCAGCATGAGCGGCCAGCAGCCGCAGTGAGCAGCCGTCCAGAAGCCGGCGACTGATCTGCCTTGCCCAGGAAGAGCGTAATGATGGTGCCAACTTGGGCCAGTGAAGCAACGTCCTCCACAACTAGACTGAAGAACAAAGCAACAGCAACTTGTCTGTTCCCCTTCCCTTGATTCCCCAATAAAATCTTTAAAAAAATAAAAAATAAATAAAATAAGAGGGAAAGTCAGCTGAGAGTTAAAACAAAAACAAAAACAAAAACAAAACAGAAAAGAAGAGAGCCTCATGCCTTTACATGGACCATAATGGACATGGATAATGAAACTCTCATGAGGGACTACGATGGCCTGAAGAAAAGAGGCATAGTCCTCAATTTCCAGGACCCACATCATCCCTTCTCAATCTCAGTCCTACCCTGTGTGACCCTATGGAGGCAGCAAAATTCATATTTTTACAGGGGTTATCTTTTAGTTATTTTTATTTTTTAAAAAGGCAGTAATAATTCTGCTCAGCTTTGGCCACAACACTTCATGAATGACAAAAGAGGACAATGGGATGGTATGTTAAATACAAATGGTTGCCCCCCAGTATCCATTACCCCTTCTAAAGCAACAGCACCTCCAAGGTTTACCTCTAAGGGCATACGGCTCCTGAGAAGACATTGCATCTCCCAATCTCTCTTTCTTGGGAATACAGGCATGTAACTAAGTTTGCATCGATGAGATGTAAGCAGAAGTGGCAGTTTCTGGACGCCTTTCTGAAGGAATAGCATGCACGCAACTTGGGTCCTTCTGCCCCCTCCTGTCTCCTGCTCCCACTCAGACCTTGAGATGGAAACCATGTACAGAAAAGCAGTAAGCTAAATGGAGCCTGGGTGTGTGGTATTGGGGAAGGCCTCCTAGTCATAGATTACCCCCCTGAAATTTTAGTCAGGAAAATATAGTCTATCCTGCTTAAACCATTATTGTTCAGTTTTCAGTCACTAGTAACAAACCCTAACTAGTACAGAGGCTTGAGGAATTCGCAGTCATGCCAGAGTGTTCAGGGAGCTGGGACTACTTAGCCTGAAAGAGAGATCACACAGAAGGAAAAGGTGGCTGTTTTTAAAAACTTGACACTTATTGCAGAAGAGAGATAAGCCTTATTTTGTGTGGCTACAAGGAAGAAAATTCTAGA
This sequence comes from Hipposideros armiger, assembly GCF_001890085.2. NCBI lineage: Eukaryota > Metazoa > Chordata > Mammalia > Chiroptera > Hipposideridae > Hipposideros > Hipposideros armiger. The sequence goes on along the minus strand of NW_017731401.1, from coordinate 1,742,590 downwards.
AAGACAGAGATAGACAAAATATAGGATGAATTATAGTATTAATTTTAATTGAGGTGAGTGTCTGCCCTGGATACTGTCATTGACTCTATTATCTGATATAACTGGTTAATTTAATCAACCCATTCCTTGGACTATATGCCCAGTGAAGGCAGGGACAGCATCTCCTCCACCTTCCCCACACATATGCACAGACTTCCACAGAGGCTGGTTCCCTAACAGGTGCCAGATAAAGGCTTGTCATGTGGGTGAAAGGACAAAGCAAAGCTGGACAGAGGAGTAAGAGGCCTTTGGAGGGCAGGAGGCATGAGCTTTAAGGACAGTTCCTCCCCCAGTAGAAAGCAGCACTTCATTGCTTTTTAAATTCAGTCTTTTTTCTTGTTTGGTAAAGTCAAAGCAAAATCTATTTTAAAAAGTAAATGCTGGCAAGAGTGGCCATTATCGCATAGCAGAAAAATGTATGGGACAGTAATGATTCTAGGGAAGAGACAGAGAAATTCTCTATTTATTTTCTCCAATGTGTGTGTACATATGTGGAAATATCTAAGGAGAAATACACCAGGAAATATGGTATAAGACCTTTACCACTAATGCTTTCAGATATGTAGACATTTACCATATTTCTCTTATTCCCTTCAGCCACATTTCAAGCCATGCCATCTTGATCCCATTCGGAAAATTTGAACTTTGCAAGTAAAACTGTATCAGATGTTTTGCTCACAATTTTTTTTTTTGTATTCCTTTTATCCCAAAAGCTTATTCAGGTGTGCCCTGCTTTAAGAAAGTCAAATACAGTATACTAAAACCCAAACTTGACAACATATAAATTAGGGGGGTGAGAATTTACATTACAAAAAGATTCTGAATGTATCTCCTTGGAAGAATGACAAACACTGAAACTAAACCACTTGATTACAATGAAATTAAAATATCTCTGATATTATGAGGCAAACCCATGGAAAAATACTGTTTTATAGACACAAATTCACTTGACTTCCTTGTGATTAGGGCATTCATTGCTTATAGGAATGACTAGATATCTTTGGAATCTAACAGTAAACAAAAATCTATGACACACAGAGCTACTGTACAAAGAGTGTTCTTCCTATGTCATATTGGGGGAAGTTAATTGTAAATAAAATGTACTTACAGAAAATAATCACAGTAACAACACTATTCTCCATGACATTCTTTATGTAGGCACCCTTTGAATCAGATATTTGGTCCTAGATTGACCATGTATTCATTCATTCATTTAGTAAACATTGCTTAAGGCCACTGCTCCTGGCCCTAGGCTAGCAGCTGAGCATTCAAAGAATAAGTCATGGAGGTACCTACTAGCTGTCCATTCACAGACAAGTAATAGTAATTGTTTATAGTGAGTGTGAGAAAGATATTCCCAATCTGGAAACAAGCTTTCCAAAGAGGAGTTGTGATGTAGGCTACTTCTTACCCTTTGACAATAGAGTGAATTGATGTATGGTTCGCTCCACCTCTTCCGACCAGGTTAAATGGAGCTTGGAAGAACAATCACAGTCCCTAAGGCAGCCATGTTGACTGTTGACTTTGGGGAGTGTTTTTGCCTTTGGATTATGCCTGGATTCAGTGGAGGATCTGGAAAGAAATAAGAAGTTGTAGTTTTTTGTTTGTTTGGTTGGTTGGTTGGTTTTACTTAGGATGCACAATTTCTGTTGACAGGATAGGATAAGCTTATCCAAAAGCTAAATAGACCTAAAGACTTAAAATGACTACCATAAAATTCTCTGAGAGAAACTGTCCTTACATTGGATTACAGATAGAAAATGGGAACCAATATTTCTTGATTACTTCCTATGTGTTGGGCATTGTTCTGGGAAAACTGAGCAAAAAGTGTTCTGCAAGGTGAATAACACTCCATTCTTACAGATAAAGAAACTGAACTTTTGGTTAAACTAAGTGTCAAGTCTTAGAGTGAGAAAATGGCAGAATCAGATTGGGAACTCTGGTATTTCCCTGAAGCTGAAAGTAAACTTTCTATTTCCAAAACTATATTAAAAAAGACTGCTTTCTCCTCCATAATTCTGGAAGTCAGTGCTGGCTGGAGGGACTCCATATGTCTTTTCATATGTTCCTAATCCAGAGAGTATTTCTCTAGAGTAAGATCTTCAGACTGAGACCCAATTGATGCAAAAGGTATATAAATGAATGGGTACAGCTGGAAGAGATTAAAACTTTGTCCATGGAAGAGTGGGAAGGAGAGTTGGAACATCTGCCACCCTAACAAAATGCCACTCTGGGGTGAGCTTCCTGCAGGAAGCAGGGGTTGGACATGTGGGGGATGTTGTCTGGTGATACATCAGGGTAAGTGGGGCAGCCGACCTTGGCCTCGGTGGGAGGGAGGGAGGGAGCTAAGCAGGGACCTTGAATGGAAAAAAGAGCACCTTGTTCTGATTGATGAGTTTGGAAAGAGAAGTTAGGCATGCATTGATCAGCCCTTCCTCTTTATTTTTATTTTTCTTAATGTATACACACTTAAAAATTTTTTTTTATTGAGTAACAGTGTGCTTTTTCCAGGACCCAGTAGCACCAAGTCAATTTGTTGTCCTTCAATCTAGCTGTGGAGGGCGCAGCTCAGCTCCTAGCACAGTAGCTGTTTTCAATCTTGTTGCATGGGGAGCAGCTCACCATCCCATGTGGGAATGGAGCCAGCAACCTTGTTGTTAAGAGCCTGTGCTCTAACCAACTGAGCCATCCAGCCACCCCTCTTTATTTTGTTTTAATTTGAGGAGCTACCAACCCATGAGAAGACAACATATTGCTTTACTTTTTCATGTTTCAGCTTTATAGGAGCAGGTCCTCCCTTGTATCATCTGAAACTCTTCCTCTTCGGGACAAATTGATTCTGCATGAAGAACCTCCCCCACATCAGGTGGGCAGCAGTCAGACTCAGCCTAGGCAAATAGGAAGCCGGAGGGTTTCAAATGAGCCCAGTTTTGCTCCATGCCTAAGATGACATGTCCTTTTCTTTTTAAATTTATTTTATTTTGCTACCACAAGGCCGTACAGAGGAAGACAATTCTGTATGTCTATTTCCTAAGTTTTTAAGTTAGAGAACCAGAATCTATCTGGATTGCTCAGGGCCCAGTTCACCAGAGCAGGTCATTACAAAGGGATTTGGGATTACAGCACTAGCTACTGACCAAGTATTTGAAGCTGTCTCTGTGTATAAAACAAGAGGGAGGATGGCTGGTCCAGGAATTCAGGATCTGGTTCTCTCTTCTTTGGGTAAGAGAACGAGTAGACCAGGGCAGAAAAGAGAATTCCTGCCTCAGGTTTAGAGTAACCTTTTTTTTTACCCTCACAACCATCCTCAAGTATGTATACACACATACATACACATATTACCTTTTCTAATCATATAAATAGCATATACTCATTGCAGAAAAATGGTAAATTGAAAGAAGAAAGTAAACAAATTTTAAACTTTCGAGCTATGTGTTAGGATCACGTTTGGCGGCAACAATGAGAAGTCCAGCAGAAGCAGCATGAAGATGAAGCAGTGGCTGCATGATTCCTTCAGGAATCAGGCTCTTTCTATCTTAGGATTTCACCATACTTATCGTGAAAGCCTTTGCCTTGTATCTGGTGGGTGCCTCATGGTTGCAAGATAGCTCATACCCTTCTGAGGCAGGGAGAGGGGGGCGGCATGAAAGGGTAGTACCTGTGTCAGAAAAGTAAAAGCTTCTTCAGAAACCTGCACTTTAGTTCTCATTAGCCAGTACTTTTCATATGGTCTACTGACTGCAGGGAAGTTCAAGAAATAGCGTATTTTGGGCTGGGTCCATGGCTCCCCCAAATGAAATCTGGATTTTGTTTGTAAGGAAGGGAAAGAAATAACTACTGGGTAGGAAAAGTATCGCTTCCTCCAGCTCTGGCTCATCCCATGTTCTGCCTCCCTTTCCTTTCCTGCACCACCCATCAACCACAGCCCAAGCCATTCTCCTAGTAATCCCTGTGCTGTCACCCACATTAGAGCAGCAGGGCTTCCTCCAATTTTACATCTGGCTTGCAAAATGAGAATCTTTCCTAGTTATGCATCCAGTTGAGGCTATTACATGTTTTCAAAGCATATGTATAAACTCTCCATACCATTTCATAACTTGTTCTTTTCTCTTAATGGTATGTTTATTGTCAGTAGCTTGGCAGCAGATGAAACTAATTGCATCTCAGCTGCACAACATGCTTCCTTGATCATTCTATAAATATATGCCAAACAATATTGAAGATGCTGGGAGTAGACACTGAACAAAACACACAGAGCCTCAGCCCTCAAGGAGCTGATACTCTAGGAGAAGACAGTGAACAAATATATGAGTAAGTCCACAATATATCTCATGGTAACGAGCACTAAGGAGAAAAATAAAGCAAGGTAAGGACATAGGGAGTGTCAGGAAGGAGAGGAATCCTCTTTTATAGTGGTCAGGGAAGTTTACATTGATAAGCAGAGGCCTGAAATAAGGAAGAGAATAAGTTGTGTGCATTTCTTGAAATTTTCCAGGCAGAAGAAACAGTACATGCAAAGGTCCTGGCATGGGAGCATGTGTGGGATGTTTGAGGAACAGTACCAGGGCCTTTGAACTGGATCAGGGTTAGCAAGATGAGAGTATTCAGAGACGAGGCAGAGATAGTATTGCATGTTCTCTTATAGTCAGAAGAGCACAGTGTTTAATCACTGTGTTAGAAACTCAAGTTCTTTCCAATATTTCTTTCTTAAAGTCTCTGCACCACTGATAAAAATTCATTAATGCCTACATTAAAATAATGACTAATTTTATTTTTTGAGAGAGGAGTTTAAGCACAGCTCACCGTCTTCTAAAATAATGAATAAGGGGTGGGGGGAGAAACAGTACCAAAATCCCACTTAATTTACAAACAAACAAACAAAAACTTGATAGCTTAGTGTGGTGAGTGTGGGAAAATAGCAAGGGACAAAGGGAGAAAAAACAAACAGGAAAAAGGAAGGAGAGAAACACAGAACAGAAGAGGAATAAAGTTTCCTGAAGAAAAAAGAGGGCTGCTAGTTCTATCTCTTGCTACAAACCACATTAAGGCATTGATGGGAAACTACAAGCATTTTAGTAAGCTCATGGTTCTGTAGGTCAGGAGTTCGGGCTTCCTCACAACATGGCAGCTTTAGAGTAATGCAACCTGTTACATGACGGTTCGCTTTCAAGAGGCCAGAGTGGAAGCCCTCTTAAAGGTTATGCCTGAAACTGGTATAGCATTACTTCTCCCATACTCTGTTGGTCAAAGCAGTTACAGAGCAGGCCAGATCCAACGGGAGGGGAAATAGACCCTGTCTCTCAATGGGAGGAGTGTCAAAGAATTTGAAGACATTTTTCTTTTATTAAAGGATTATTTTAATGTGTTGTTTTAAATTTTACTTTATTGGGGAACAGTGTGTTTTTCCAGGACCCATCAGCTCCAAGCTGAGTAGCTGTTTCATTCATAGCTGTGGAGGGCTATGCACCACAATATGCAAAGAAGAGACAGCCAGCTTCCTAGCTTTTGCCCACATGAAGTCCATGGCTATGGTTGCACAGCCACATGACAGATAGGACCAGAATTCGGGTTATTCTGGCGTACAGTCCTGAGATGTCACCCTGGAACCCTTCAGCTCTATCTCATATGTGGTTTGTCGTTTTCTAAATCTTGAAAAGCCACTCTTGGTAAATAATAAATTATAGATTTGCCCTACAATCTTTAGAAAAATACAATCCTACAAAACTTTTTTGATTTTTGCTCTTTCTTGGTGTTATGCCACTTTTTACCCCCCCCCATTCCCCTCACCTTTTTATAGTAGTAGAGTAAGCTCATATATATGTGGCCTTGTAAATGGTAACTTGTCCAAGGTAACAATTTATGCCAGGAGAATCTAAGAGAAGATTGATTTTATTTATTTTACTACCTGTGTATTTCCCAAAAGGATGGTGGTTTGATAAAATATTATTGTGAAGCTGCTCTGTTTTGGATACTTATTTGCAAAGCTGCATTAGCTAATTCCCTCCAGACTTCAGGATTCTTGTCATCTGGACCCACTGATTTGTGTATGTTCAGATTTTTCAAGTATTCCTTTACCTGCATTGACAGAGCATATATTTGACAGAATAATATTAAAAAATATAAGATGGCAAGCAGATGGTCAGAGTCTTGACTGGAAAAAGATCTCATTGAAAATGGTTTGTGAATGCAGACCATGCTTTTGTTTACGGGAATGTCCTTTTAAATATTTGGTTTGATCACCAATGGAGGTCTTGAAAGAGCCTAATGCCTGCAGAAATATGTTAGCTGATATCTTCTACCTGAAGTAATGGCTCCCTTAAAAGGAAGGGTCGGGGGGAGGATAAAAAAGTTTTCTATAACTCCTTGCTGCCAGATGTCTGTGTTGCTACCTAAATCATGGAGGTGAAAAAACCTTTCCCTGATCCCCTATGCCTGATGTAGCTCCTTCTTCGGTGAAAAAAGGCATGGATTCAATCCAGTGAAAACAAGAGGAGAGAAAAGAAAAAAGAAATGGAAAGACAAAGACTCATACCAAGAAGAATTTCCAAAGATCTCAAGTTTCGTTCCTTTGCGTTGGGAAGACAGGTTGGTGAGAAACCTGGGCTCTGCACTGATCCTGGAAGAAGAAAGCTAACGCTTTTACATCTAAAGAATAGAAAGCTCTATTTAAAACCCCGGACAACATGCACAAGTTGCAAAGGGAAATTTGGTCGAGCGGCACTTGAGTTTTTTCTACAGCCTTTTCTTTCATGCATGCCAGTGTCCTATTAACAGAAAAGAATGTAGATCAATATTTTGGCAGTGACATCTAATACCTTTCATTATTTGGATAGTCAGTTCAGTACCCTCGTGCCATCAGTCTATGGCTGTCACCATTGAAAACATTAGTGGAGTGGGGTTTGTCCAACGTCATTGCAATGTCAGAACCCATGCTCTGCCTTAACAGTCCTCGGATCCCTATTTCAATTGCTAATGTATATGGGCAGGATGAGGTCAACAAAGCCAATCTGGACGTTGCCTATATCGATGAACAACTATTTGCTTCTGAATATTTTGGGAGGGTGGACCTTTTATCTTTAATACACATAAACTGTCTCATATTAAGATACACACCCATGTACATAAACAGCCACCAAATTCCAATGGTCCTGTGCCATTTTATTTCCTCGGGTATATTTCCTCAGTCCCTTGCAGCCTTAAGCATTTTTACTCATTTTTCTACATATACTCTTCTTATTTCTACCTTCCTGTTGTACACATACAAGCTCTTTTTTACCTCTTACTAGGAGTTATGAGCCATTTTAGTGATTAAAATGAAGCCTTACTTTTAATGCTGTCCCGCTGAAATGTTCAGTAACTACAGATCTTTCACATGCTCCAAAAAGACACTTTAAGATATTTATTTCCTTTACCTGGAGTACAATAATTTATTATAATAAAGCTATAGGGCTGGAAAATATGGCAAAAGTTTCATCCACCTGCTTTTACATGAGGCTGTTTCTGGTAATCCACACAAGTGGGTCTCTCTTGGGCGAGTAAAGATGATTTTATAAGAAGTAGACCAGTGTGTAGAAAATCAGCCAAATAGCAAGTCATTAACTACCAACTCACCAAAGAACCAATTTTCCAAAACACCAATTTTTCAATATTATTGATTCACCAAGAACTTGTTGCTTTACAGTGATTAGCACAATTTCTTTTAAAAATTCCAAACTTAAAACCACTGAGCATCTTCACACTCTCATTATATCAATGCATGCACTCACCATCACATGCACACAAAGATCTCTCCCTATTCATGTATAAGAACATTCCCAGTGAATTGCTTATAATCCAAGTCTTTTCTTTCCTGGGCAAGAAAAAAAATCTATAGATTATGAGAAGTAGGAAAATCAATAGACTGGGTTGACAATACATTTTAATATAAAAAAACAAAATACTACTTTGAAAAATCATTGAGATTGGTGACATGCCTGATACCAGAATTTTTAAAAACCCAAGAAATTGTCTCTCCCCAAAGTATACTGTATATTAAACATCCTGACTGAAATGCAAATTTCTGTTAATTTATTATTTGTTTAAAAATTATGAATCATTAAGTGGGCAAATTGGTCATTGAGGCCATTGATTTACTGACAAATTGTTATTACCTGAAATAAAATTTAATAGATTTATCTAGAACCGTTACACAAGTTCTCTTTTAAATAATTCTAGAACTTATAAATTTCCCACCAAGATTTTCTTACCTGTAAGTCTAAGTTCATGCAATTTTGGGGGCAGGGAGAGAGTCTCAGTAGATATATCAATGAGCTAGTTGAAGCAGTGAAATCATTAATCAATAAATACTTTCTAAGTACCCAATATAAAAGATTTACTAGACACCTAGGTGAAGAAAAGAGAGGAAATATTAAAGAAACAAGTGATGAAAATTCTGCTCTTTACTGACACAGAAAACAAAAACACATATTTATATATTGGCTGAGTTGAGAACAATTACAAAACATTCTATCAATGAGTACACATGGCACTGGGCAAATATAATGTACAGATAGCTCTGACCTCCTGTTGGGTCATGCCCACAATCCATTCCTGGTGTCCACTCACGAAAGCAAATCTTTTCTCCTCTGGCAGTATATCTTTTTCCTTTCCAAGATAAAAATCTCTTTTCAATTTTCAAAGCATAAGATATTTTTCTCCCTGTGCAAATTATTCTAAACCCTACAGGTGTTTTTACACTTTCTGTTATTTTACTGGCATAACTCTGGTTTGATTTTAATTCAATAGGGAAAAAAAATGAATTCCATCTTTGTATTTCCTAGCATACATGCTTGAAAAAATATACCAAGATAATATATTTTTAAATATTTGTACATGATGATTTTAAGCAATACATCAGGGATCAGATGTCTGTAAACATCTACTTTTGACATCCTTCTTGTATTCAGAGAAAGTTTGGCCCAAGTTAAAAGACCAGGTGACTAACTAGCAAGCCAAATGAAGTTCTACAGAGAATACAGGAGGCTTTAAAAAAGCTGTAATTTCAAAAGATGGGTTTTCTAATTAAAATATAGCCAATGTTCCCAGGGATGCAAAAAGGAATCTAGCAGGCATTAGGTCCCAAGGATTTGGGCCTCCAACATTATACATAATTTTTCAAACATGCATCTTAATTACTTGGCAATACCTTAAAAAATAGCCAAAACATTATAACAGGTCCTGAGGCACGGGAAGAGAGTCCAAGAACTGAGCAATGTCATCCTCTAGGGCAGAGGCTACATTTCCTCTAATGTTTCATGTAGCAGTGTGCATGAGGTTGATGGTCAATAAATACATTAATAAAACATTCACATAATTACGAGCTTCCATGACTGGAGGGAGTTTTCATCGAAGATATGAATAATATTTTACAAACACCGACAAGCAAAATGGTACAATTATGTAGATAGACTTCTCTCAAATACTTGTTGATGTCAATATGATCAGACATGGCCCACTTCCATGTATCCAGCCTTAACTGTCTTTAGAGACTATTCAAGATTTAACTAATGTGCTGGATACATAGTTTGCTGCATTTGAGCATCCACATAGTAAAAATTAACAAAACAGAAATGCCTGTTTTTAACATACCCATTGTACTCCAAGTCCACATCTGCTATCTTGGTCCTACTTCATATACTTTATTTATGAGGAAAAATATATATATATATAGACACACATATATATGTATATATAATGCTGACTTTTTAAATCCTTGTAGTACAGGGTTAGAAGATCCTTTAAAGATGCTCTAGTTCAGCCATCCAAGTCCAAATTCCTCCACATTCTCGTCTGGACACAGAGTCATTGCTGGATTGCAGCATCCATATATTTTTGTTCTGCCTAAAGCAGTAGTCAGAAACCTATTTCTGTAACAGGCCAGAAAGTAAATATTTTAGGCTTTGTGGACCATACAGTCTTTGTTGCAACTATTTCACTCTGCCTTATTAGTGTGAAAACAGCCACTGAAAATATGTAAAAGAGTGTTACTGTGTTCCATTAAAACTCTATTTACAAAAATAGGCAGTGGGTCAGATTTTGTCAAGCCTTGGTCTAAATAATTTGCTATGGATCATGGATCATGGAGACAAATGGAAAAAAAAAAGCCTAAATAATGTGAATAAAATGCTCACAAGGAATACCAACAAAAGCTATCCCTTGCTTCAGTCTAGATGACTCAAGATTTTTTTTAAATTATCTTCTTACTAAGTACTTCTGTTGGGCCCTATTAAGTCAAGATCACCTCCTCCTACCCCTCCCCTCTTGCCTGCCCAAACTTGATATAAAAGAGAGAAAAACTTGCAGACATTCATGCAGTCATCTTCATACATCCTGGATATTCTTACAAGTGACATTATTTTAAAACAAAATGAAATACACTCTGGTTGATAAGGCAAATATGTTTATAACCTTTTCCTAAGAGGATGGTACCCAACCACATGTAGATAAAAGGGGTGACCCAGGAACACAGGATCAGGAAGTGAAGTCACAGCTCAGCTCCAAATGGAAGATCATATCGTGAAGCTGATTTTGAAAATGAAGGGCAATGTGGTCAATTATTGAGGAAGGATAGGTAACCTAGGAAATTGACAGCCCCCTCCAAGATACAACTGAGGCACCTGCAGATGGAGAACAAGAACCAGTTTCATCCAGCAAGGCTAATCCCCTTGACGGGAACCTGACATTTAGTTAATTATAATGTCATTATAATCTCATTTACATTGCGGTTACTACAACTCCCAGCATGCATCTCATGCTATGACAGTTCTGGAGGAAGAAAGAGCAGGAAACTGAGGATCCCACCTACTGGGAGGAAACTGACTGAGCCACATCATTGGGATGTTACCAAAACCTGCCCCCAGAGGTGTAACTACCCCTGGTCAGGGCTTTCTCAGCGCGACTCAATCTCTGAGTTGGTCTGCACTTACCCCTCACTGTGTACTTTGGTTTCAATAAACTTGCTGTGCTTTTTTGCATCTGTCTCGCTCTTGAAGTCTTTCTTGTGGGGTGACAAGAACCTGGTCACTGCTGCTCCTGGATGAGTCCTCTAGGACATCCCCGTAAGCCTCTGGCAACAGTATAAAGCACATCGGCTTTGAAGTTAGAACCATCTGGATTTGAATTGTTTCTGCAACTTAGTAATTCTGAGACACTGGACAGGTTTCTTAATTTTCTTGAGCCTCCAGTGCCTCATCTATAAAATAGGGATAGTAATGTTTATTTTCCAGGATTGCTATGAGGGTTACATGAGGTAAGGTCTGTGAAGTGCCCAGCACTGTGCCTGACACATAGGAAGCACTGACATTCTATACCAAGAGAATAATGAATGCTCTGTTATAAAATGTTGCCAACTGATCACCATTTAGAAAAATCTGCAACCTGTGGGGCAAAAGCCTACATTTTAAGGAAATGTTTTGCTTCCATATTTCCAGAGGATAATGTCAATTGCTTCCACCTTGCTAAGTAACAGTTGTGATCAAGAACTTATAGAATGGCATTGAACTTAACACCAGAAGGTACCTGTTAGATCTCTTAAGTTTTGTTTTCCCTACAACTCTTTGGCTATTTAGTCAAGTTTGGGGCCAGGTTTAGCCACTTAGGTTTCTCATCAGGTGTGAACTCATGGATTCTATAAATAGAGATTCCAGAATATAGCCTAGTTGTATGCTAACCAGGTCCTCAAGTGATTAGCAATGAGAGAAAATTCAAACTTGTTTCCCTTTGAAGGCAGACCTAAGACCACCCAGGAGCTTGCGATGCTCGAGAAAGTAGCAGCATGTTTACATAGGAACGTGAGCTGTACAGAACATGGAACACCTGTGTGCTGTGGTCTTCACAGCCCCAATTACCTTCTGGAAAGAATTCAGGGCAGAAATCCTTAATGGGATGCCCCAGAAAGTGCCCAGAAGAAATACTTTCTTCAGCTCTGCTAGCATATGTAAAACATATTCGCTAATAACTATTCAGTTACCCAAGTGCCATAAAAGAATCCTGGACATTCAGAAAAAAGAATCAATTTATTCATAATAAAAACTTATTGTGTTGATACAGGAAACTGATTTGGGGCTCAATATGAGAAAAGACTCAAAATCCAGAACCATTCAAATAAGGAATGGGTTGTCCATGGGGTAGCAAATTATCTGCAGTTACAAGTGATAATCTACTCATATTAGAGATATTGTGGAAAGCATTCCTGTAGTAAAAAAAAAAAGGAGTATTGACTAAATTGTTTTATTTATACATGTTTATTTAACAAACATTTTGGGGCACCTAGTATGAGCTTGCACTTTTTAAGTTCTGGCACACTAAAAAAAGTTGAGAATATACAGGTAAATAATATGAGAACATTTTTGCTGTTAAAGGACTTAAAGTTGTGACGGGAATATAGATAAGTAGCCAATGGTTACTGTAGAGCACATGTGATACCATAGAGAAATGTACAAAGGTAAGGCACCTAACTTAGCAGGCCATAATGAGAGAAGGATTCCTGGCGTGGGTGATGCTGAGTCTCAGAGGGTTCATTAATGTAAATTAGTCAGAGAGAGGAAGGAGGTAAGACGCCATCCCAGGCAGAAGGAGCGGCATAAACAAAGGCACAGGGTCATAGAAATATTATAGTGCTTCAGCCAGCCTAGAGGATTGTCATGAGTGATTCACAGGGCTCTGTCATCAACCCCATCCTATCCATTATTGTAGTAAATGTGTGTTAACAGCCCCTAATCAAATTTGTGAACAATGTGATGCCGAGATAATATACAGTACATTAAAATAGCAAAATTAAGACCCAAAGGGAACACAGAAGAGATTCAATAAATAATTATTGAATCAGTAACTCTTGATAGTGTGGTTATATGGATGCAAAAATACAGTATGTGGGAGACCTGAGCAAATAAAACATATAAAGAAAGAGGTAAGTAAGGCAAACTAACATCTGTTGATCTTGTTAATGAATTTGTGGGTCTCTATTTTATCTTCTATGTGTTTAAATATTTTGTAATTTTAAAAAACACTAAGGATTTGGGTACCTGTAATTCAACAATGGGACATGGTTGCCCAAAACCCCAATGTGATTTCTTGCCAACAGAAGTAAGTATTCAGAACAATATGTGTGTTTGCCTCCCCTATTCTGCACTGACCTGATAGCACATGAACAGCAGAACAGTTCTAGGATTTATACTCAAGAACACATGTTCAGAGGAAAAATACAAAAATGTGAAGGACTCAAAATCACACTCTATGAAAAACATTTGAAGGAATGATGATGTCTCATGTAGAGCAATCTCAGGAGTTCTAATAATTGTCTTCAAAGGCTTTCATGGAAAAGATACCAGACTTGCCTTATACAGCTTTGGAAGACAGGCCTACCATGCTGTTATGTCATATATGTTTAATGGACACAAATTCAATTATATGAGATCTGCAAAAATAATCAGTTTTTAAGGGAAAAATACAGTCTGAATTGTGTGGCTGGCTCCTCTAGCTATTCCACTTAATGAGCTTATGTATGCCCCAAAATGAGCAGGGACAAGAAATGTGAATCCCCCATTTCAGGACAATTTTGCCTCAAGGTGTAAGCATCTCCCCAGTCTGAGTGGGACTCTAGCCTTGAAAAGACATATTTTTTTAATCCATATATCTCCTTTATGCAAGCCAATTACTTTGTGTGGTTCTCATCCAAAGAAATAGTGATCAATTTCAACTCTTGAGGGAATGCTGGCTGAGAAATCACAGGCTGGTGATTATTGGAGTATTTTCCTGAGAAACTTTCAAAACCAAGTTTGGCTGTAGGTAGTTGTTGCCTTACGTTGACTTTAGAACCAAACCTCCAGCAACAGATGCAACTTCACAATAGAACCAAAAGACAAAAGTTGCAGTGAGATGATTTAGCTTAGTCTAAGAAAGAAGTCTTTAATAGCTAACTTCTCTGGGACATTAAGAGAGCTCTCCCTGGCATCAAAGATGTTGAAACAGAAACTAGATGATAACTTTTCAGGTATGTTGCAGATGAGACAGGGAATCGACCTGAGTGGTGAATCAGACCAAGACTAATTGGCCTCTTAGAATCTTGAAATTCTGAAATTCTGAGATACCAGGCTCATCCCAAGTCTGTGACTTAGCTCATATCACATTCTACTAGCCTGTCCTTCCTTCTTTCTTCAGATTCCTCTGTTCCTGATCGTTTGACACTGCCTCTGTCAAGCAGCATTTCCCAATTTCTCTGCCTTAGTACACTGGATGGTGCCTTATTAATGATAGCTGCATTTGCTCTTACTTTCTTTTTATTAGTCCATGGAACTTTTGCATGGAACTTTCACTTTTTCTGGGGGCTAGATCTTAAGAACTCAAGATTCTGGTTTAGATGGTTTCATTATATGCGAATGTTGATATGTGTAATAATTATAGGACCAACAGAAAACTCCCAGTG
>NW_017731401.1:1702509-1727956 GCF_001890085.2 Hipposideros armiger | reverse complement strand
TTTTTTTTTGTCACAAAGCTGCAATTTGGGCAGGACTCAGCAAGGACAGCGCCACAAAGTACGAGCTGGGTAGCTCAAATGCTGGGGATGACTCCTAGAGGCTGAAACCTGAAGGCTCAATCACACACATGACTGGTGAGTGGTACTGCCTGACTGGTGGGACCACAGCTGGGTTGTCAGCTACAATACCTATGCATACATCTGGCTTCTCCCTGCAGCTGCTTGGCTTCTTCACAGCAGAGTGGCAGGATTCCAAGAACAAGTGTCTTTGAGAACCAAGTAGAAACTGGATCCTCCTTTATGGCTAGCCTTAGCAGTCACATAGTGTCACTTCTGCCATAGTCACTGGCCTTCTCAGGTTTGAGAGGAGCAGACACAAACCGTACCACTCTGTAGAGAAATGTCGACCTCAGATTGTAAGAAGTGTATGTGTGATGGGGGATCTTACTGCAGCCATCTTGGAAAGCACAACCTGCCATGAAATGGATAATTTATCTGAAAACAAGAAGCCTTGAAAACGGCTCAGTGTGCTTATTTGCATCCTCTATATTAGAAAAAACTGCATATGCTTCCTCTCATTTACTCTGTTACCTTTGAATGCATGGTTTCAAAAATCTATGGGCTTTTTGAGATGACATAGCTACTTTATTAAACAGATGCAAGGAAGGTAAAATGGTGTCTGAATTTAAGGTAAATCTCTGTGTCAACACAAATTTGATCAATTGTTTGTTGTGACTACATTAAATGACAACATCGCTGTCAATGCTAGTCTTGCAAAGAACTCTTCTCTCCCATGTGTGGAGATAGTTGGGCCTCTGCTGATGCTTTGTACTCATCTTCACCAGAGCAAGCATGCCAGAATCCCTTGTTTCAATCAGTACAGGGAACTTAAAAACAGAGGATCTGGCTAGTCTGTTGCAACCTCTTCTGGTCCCCTAAAGCTCCCTTTCTTAGCCTTCTCCCGTTGGGACCAGAATTTCTAATCATTGCATTGCTTTCACTGCCACACCCTAAACTACCCAGCCAACAAAATAATAAAACCAAACTAAAACAAGAACTAACCATGTAATTAAAGCATCTAAGCTCTGTTTTGAATCCCATCATAATTTTGAACAATGACAGGGCTCATTGCAATGTGCACATATGTGCATGTATGAACGTCAATGAATGATAGTTGCAAAACTTTACAAGGATCTGCTAAAGATTAGGTATCCTTTTTTTTACATTCAGAGGCTTTTAGATGAATGGCTTCCTCTGGTTCATTGGGGTAAGAGAAAGGAAGGAAGGGAGGGAAGGAGGGAGGGAGGGAGGGACAAAAGAAAGGAGGGGATTACAAGGGGACATGGGAGGGGGACAGTGCTCTCAGTCTTTTGACATTGAATTCTCCCTATGTAGACACATTAATACTGTTCATTTCTGGTGTTTCTCTGAAAAAAAAACTCATGAATGTGGTGAATTGAATGTCATGACATGAATGTGATTCGGCGGCATCATAAATGTCAATAAAACTATCATATAATATGTTCACACAACTTTTTCTCTGAAAGCTATTCTAAATTCTTAAAAACTACATTGACCAACAGTAACATTTTTTGTAAGCAAGAAATACATAACTCTGACTGCTTCTTAAAAACTGTGAAGAAATAAGCCCGATAAAACCATGACAGCTGGCATAGCATCTCTAAAATAAAAGTTATGCTAGTAGTCTACCCTAGAACTGTTTCTCTCTCCCCCATCCTTTCCTCAAGAGGACACAATTCTTCTTGTCCTCTCTGTATCCCTAAGCCCATCTTTCAGCCAACACTGCCAAACTCATTTTGTTCTTCTGAGTTTTTGTTGTGGCATATCCTAGGCGGTAATTTCAATAGGCGTGACCACAGGGTCAGGGAGGCCAGCTCATCTTATCTACACTTGAGTTCAGTAAACCCACTGGTTGAATCACCTAGGTTGAGAGGTATTGATTTAGAAGTCCCTAATAATGCAATCCAAATCTTTCCAAATTTCTAAGAGGGCCTATACTCCCTTTCAGGGTTCGAAGGTTCAAGGGAGGCTTGTGTATGATAAGAGAGTGTTAGGTTTCCTCTCAGAAATGTTTGGAAAGTTAAATAGATTCTTTTTTTTCAGGCTCAGATTGACGATCAGGAATATGCATAAATTTAGTATAAAAAGAGAGGGAGTTTTTCCCTCAGGGAAGGGTCCTGGCTCAAAATCCCAGTGGTCAGCTGGAGTCAGACCAAACACACACCTTGAGAAACAGAAACATTAATCTGTCTGACTTGTGGGTGTGAGATGATTCTTCGGAGGCCGAGGGACAATGAGGTAATCAGGAATGAAGAGGAATGAAGGGGGATTTGTGAACAGAGGGAAAATCGATAAAATGAGTAAGAATTATGGGTTTCTGCCTACTGAGAATAAACAAGGGGTTTCTGGTGAGATGGATTCAGGCACAGAAGAACCTGAAAGATCAGGTGACAAATAGGGCCAGATAGGGAAGGCTGTACTTACCTTTATTATAATGTAAGGATTTAGTTTATAAGGTGCTAGATCTGATACTGGGGAGTTGATGGAATTCTCAACAAGACATTCTTCCAATGTGGGCTGCATCTGTCTAGGGAGATTTGGTATCAGTACCGGCAAGTATCCCCCCAAATAAATATAACCCAGGGTGGTCTCTGGGCACCTCCCCCTTCTTCCTCCTGAGAGTTGGGGGCTTCTGATAGCTGGCAGGCCTCCCGGCAAAGAGTCATGCGTCCCTGCCACCCTGGCAAATTTACAAGTGAGCTGTGGCAAATTTACAAATTTACAAGACTGCTGCAGAGTCGGGAAAACAGTGGCCTAGAGGGGTGGCTGAAAGTTCTCCTGTTTCTTCACTAGAGAGAGCATGTCCGTTCTCTTTTGGAGTGTATCACGTATTTTTCAGTCTTGCTCACACACTCAAAACAACCCCTTTCCCCCACCCTGGTCAAAACTGGCCAGTTTTAGCAAAAATTCATTTTTCAAAATGAAACAGTGGTACAAATTCAGAAAATGAGCTTCTTCAACCGTTGTTTCTCATTAAAATTCTTACCTTAAGGATTCAAAGCATTATTGTCACAGCACAGTGAATTTCAAAGTCTCAAAATCTGTTAAAGGCTTAGATGCCTGACATCATTTTACATAAAGACAAATACCCTGTGTTTTCCACAAGCATGGAAAGTGAGAAGTCTGCCTGTGCAAGAAGGTGGAGATCAGGCTTTTCAATAAAGGGTTGTACATGCATTAGGAGAGGACAGGAGACTTGACTACAGCTTGTCTCTGGGAATCTGGCTATTAAGGAGATTCAAGCAATTACAAAAAGCATGAAGAGTTCAGAAATAAACAAAACTTTCCATATCTTAATCGCAGGGAGTGTGACACTGCCCACGAAGACAGGCAGTTTAGATATCAAGGAAACATGTTTTGCAGCATAATAGAAGTTCCATGCCTACCAGCTTACAAAGAGAAGCATGATATTGACATCTCAGACATTCGGTGGACTGCGGAAGGTTGTTTTGTTTCTCAGTGACTGTGCCACTTTATGCCCATCTCACTTGTGTTGGGTTCTACTGCCTGATTACTGAAAGAGTGATGACAGAATTCCTGGGAAAGCACGACTGAGAGAGGCTTATGTATGAACACTCTAGAGCAAGTAAGGTTGCCAGGCCTGCTAAGTGATAAGAGAAAGAAGGGAGTCGAGAAACAAGTATGATGCCAAAACCTGCTCAACTTATCCAGTGGGGCCCCCCATAGAATACAATCCCACTGGCATTAATTAGGCTTTGGGGACCAACTAATCCCAACTAGTCTGAGGAATAAGAGCAGAAGTCATGTTTGCCAAAGCATCAACAAACCCGTCCTGTGACCAGATTTCAGTGTACAGCCCAAGAGGAGAATAAAGTTTAACTCCTGGTAATTCAGAATTTTTCTGGTAGTGGGTTTCACCAGAATCTTGTTATAGTTATTTTGTTTTTTGGTTTGTTTTTTTTCCTTTTGCTAGCTCATGTGGATGCTTTTTGGTCAAAATGATTCAATCTACATAGCTTCAGCCCCTACAAAGTTTATTGTGTCTATTGCAAGAGTGTGCTTGTCAGCCACTTCCTCTCTCCTGCATGTGATAAAAATCTTACATAGCTCATGTAGTTCCAGTGGAAAAGGCTTGAAAGATGTTGGTAATTGACTTCCCCCACACTGGGTTCCAAGGGGTGAGGTGTATTTATTTACACAATGTGCCTTGTCTGTCTTCAGAGTCTCATGGAAACTGATGATGTGATTTTGGTATTACGTAGTATACCATTTATTCCCTTTGTTTCCAAACATTTCTGCAAATAAGTTGAAAGGATGGTTCAGGATAAATATTACCACTTATTTAACTAGGGCTTAGAAAGAGGATCAGTTCTCAAAACCTTGAAATGACTTAAATGCCCAGTCATCTAGCAAGATGAGAGGGAAATAAATTAAACCTTTAAACCCAAGATTTTATATTCACTCCAGACTCCATGAAGTCCCAGAACCTCACTTTTCCCACTTACATAGACATTTTAATTTACCTTCAGTCATAAGTCAATTGTAGCACTTCCAGAAAGTACCACAAATTATGATATCTCCCAACCAGGGATTCCTATATATATGAAAAATGGGTAAAATCTCTTGAGCTAGATGGATATCAATTGGCTGGACATATGGCAGCTCAAAAGTACAAGTTAATCCTTCTGTAATATGGTGGTAACCTGAGAAGTAAGCCCTCTTCCCTGACTCAAATTCTCATTTGGATGGTGGATGTTATGAGCTAAAGCTCTTTGCTAAAAACACCCATTAATAACTTTAAGGACACCTGCTTTGGAGACAGCTTATCTACAACATGGCATGTGAAGATGGGTAGACCCTGACATTGCGAGAGTAAAAAGTCCTTTAAACTCTCACATGCAGCCTCAGTTTAGAAAGTATTCATTCAAGAGGTATATTTGTTTTCTTTCATAAAATGAAGATTTTTTTTCTATCTGTATTGGTCATTGCTCTGTGAGGGGGGCAGTGGGGGAAGCAACTTTTTATAGAAATTGGTAGATCCAGTTATGGTAATTGGTCAATTTTAATTTTAAAGTCTTCATTTGCAAAGGCCATAAGGGTTTATTTTCTTGCTTGGGGGTTACTCTACTAAGTAATAAATCTGGGTTTATACAGCAATGTTTAAAAATCACATGTCTTGACTGGGGTCAGGTTTAAGGTCTCCCATCTTTAAAGTTTGTTTCTCCTGAGATCAATGTCTTCACTTTCTCCTCCAATGAGATGCTGGCTCATCCACACCACCTGAAGGCAACTGGTGACTTACATGTGACAAAGTTACCTCAGAGGTAGCTTCGGTTTTTGTGGGTTGACTTTTTTTATAGTCCTTGTTTCCCTGCTGACTTGAATGTACTTTTAGCCCATTTGGAATAACTACTTTTGCATCAGCTAATACCACCAATCCCTCTAACGATACATCAAGAAACATTTATTGAGAACCCAATTTAATAAGAATAGCAAACATGACTAAACATTTAGTATATTTCAGGCACTGTTTTAAGAGCTTTACACATATTTTTACATTCAATCCTCACTACATCCCTGTGACATAGTTTGATTATTCATTTACAAGTGAAAAAAACTGAAAAACCCAAGAGATTAAGTGCCTTGCCTCTGCAGCTGGCTAGTGAGTATCAAAGAGAGAATTTGAACCCAGGCAGACTGACTTCAGAGCCTCAACATTTAATCCCTATTCAATACTACCTGCAGCTTCATACAGATAATCAGAACAGGCATGGAAGAAAGTAAGGCACACTCATTCCCACCCTTTCCACTCTCTTCTCCCTGCCCACTACCATCTAGGTCAGATCCATGAGAGTCTTGCCGTTTCCTCCACCTTTGCTGATGTTGGTCTCCTAAACTGAGTTCCATCTCTACCTGTGTTCTGGCTGTGTTCTTCAAGCACAGTTTAATCTCTCCTCCTATCTGCCCCCTTCCAGCCTTCCACAGCCACTCCAGCTCACCTCTGTCTCTTCTTTCTTTGACCTCATTACAACTAATCAAATACTACCAGTGACATTGTTAGCTCCTTGAGGGTAGGGTTTCCTATGTGTTACTTCCTTTATATTATCTAGATTAGGTAGAGTACCCAAGTTGATAATCCAAAGCACCCTGAAGTCCACTTCCAGCATCCAGAAGTTTGTTTTCTGTTTGGCTGTCCCACTATTATTCTGTTCTTCCTCTTCCTCATTCCTTTCCTCCTTCCTCAATATTATAAAATATATACTCAATTTAGGTCTTCATTGTTTCTGATGAAAAGCCAGCCATCATTTATATCATTCCCCGGTACATAATTTGTTTTCTTTTTTCCTCTGGCTGTTTTAAAATTTTTTCTTTGTCTTTGGTTTTTAGCAGTTCAACGATGATGTGCTGATATGTGGTTTTTCCTTGTATTTACCTTGTTTGGGGTTTGCAGAGCTTCTTGGGCATGTAGGCCAATTTTGTTTATTTGTTGTTATGGGTTTTTTTAAACCAAATGTGGGGAATTTTTGGCTATTATTTCTTCAAATATTTTTTCTGCCCCATTCTTTCTCTCCTCTCTTTCTGAGAGATTGGGAGGGTTTTTTTCCTCTTCATTATATTAATAGGAACAAACTAACCCATAACAAAAATTATAAGATAAGCAGAAGAGAATCCAAATCAATGTAAGAAATACCTATTTCAAAACACCTATAGCCCATGGTTGATAGAGGGTGCAGTGTTTGGAATATTTGTGTTCCCCCAAAATTCATATGTTGAAATATGATGACCAGTGTAATGGTACTAATCACTTTTGGGGGTTGATTAGGTTATAAAGGTAGAGCCCACGTACATTGGATTGGTGCCCTTAAAAAAGAGGCCCAACAGAGGGCCCCTTCCACCATGTGAGGTTATAGTGAAAAGACAGGCATCTAAGAACCAGGAAGGAGATCCTCAGCAGTCACAGCATCTGCTGATGCCTTGATTTCGGACTTCCCAGCCTCCAGAATTGGGAAATTAATGTTTGTTGTTCATAAGCCAGTCAGTTTATGGTATTTTGTTATAGCTACCCCAAAAGACCAAAACGGAAGGCTGTTGTTTTAAAGTTATAATACTGTATTTTAGATTTTTCACCTTCAGGACATTTTTTTTCCTAGAACAACTCATTCATTCATTTATTCATTCATGCATTCAATGAACATTTGCTGAGCACATCTATTTGGCTTGCACTAGGATAGGTCCTAGGGAGACAAAAAATGAAATGAACAAGAAAAACTTCTTTTCTTCATGAAACTCAGTCTGGTAGGGGGGACACACAAATAAAGAAGCATGACTAGTAGAGGAAAGAAGAAAAGGCATAACGAGCTGAAAGCCTGCATGTACAAGAGTTCAGAGATGAGGAGGCATGTATATTTAGAGATGAGTAAGAGGCTCGGTATAGAGCTTGTAGGACTGAGGGAATGGAGATCAAGTTGAACTCCAGAGCTGGGCTAGGTGTAAAACCCTTGACTGCCAAGCTTTATAATTTGGTGTAGCCTATAGGCAATACGCTGTAGGTAATCTAAACTTTCACAGCGTTTGTCATATTTTAAAGTTGTTGGGTTGACATGATCAGATTTCCTTTGTAAGAAAATTGATAGTAGTTTACAGGACTCAAATGTAGAGAAACCCATGAAAGGGAGAACATTTCCACAATCACAGAGCATTCTATTGGACAATGCTGGCTTAGAGAGTTTATAAGACTTGAATGAGTAACCAGGAAAATGTAAATTCAAATGACACACCATTTTGTATCCATGAGGTTGAGGGGAGCCTGGAAAAGTCTGATATTACCAAGAGTGAAGGATGTGGGAACTGTGTGTCTGACACCCTGTTAAGAAGAAAGCAGATTGTTATAACGACTTTGAACAACAATTTGGCAAAGTCTAGTAGAGATGAAGATATGTAACCCTACAACCCAGCAATCTAATTTCTAGGGACAAAAGTAAAAGAAACACTCTCATGAGCAAACATGGTGGCCACCACTATAAGGACATCACTATAACATTATTTCTAATAGTAAAAAGGTCCTCTACATGTCCATATGGGAGGATGAAGAAATACATTCTGGAGCATTCATTTAATGGAATACTATACAGCAGTTAAAATAAAGATCTGCATGCCTCGACATGGATTTATCTCAAAACTGTATTGTTAAATGAAAAGAAAATTGTCTATATCGTGAACAATATGCAGGAGAGTATATTGTGTATGTTCGTTAATGCCTTCATAGGGTTACTCTGCACTTAAGATTAAGTATGCCTCCATAGTGCCACCAATTTTTCTAAAAGACTAATCTGGTTGTGTTAACACTTCCCTTCCTTTAAATGGGATAAAAAGTTCTCTAAATGAAAAAATATAGGAATTGCCATTTTCTAGATTTGAACAATCTGCATCCAGTTTAGCCTTGTGTTCACAGCTCAGCACTTACATGTAGAGTTGGATGGTGGGTCAGAAAAGTCATAAAGACAATTTCAAGTCAGAGAGTGTTATACATTAAGGGAGGTTGGTGTTAGCCTAGAAAACAATTCAACTTGGGGTGTTTAATGATGGTTGTAGGGTTTCTGTGTTCTCATTTTGATGTGCAGGGCCTGTCTAATTTAGCTTTGAAGATCTAAATCTCACCTTTCTGAAATTATTTTGGGATTCCCTCCCCACCCTTCTTTTACTTTTGCCCCTTCGTTTTTCTCTTCTTCTTGAAAGCTTTATATAACGTTTAAGCGTATCTGATGAAGTGTTTGGAAAGCTTCATCCAAAAAGCTGGTTCAGTTGAATTCAGTATAACTGAATGCACCGTTACTATTTATTTGCCTGCACTAGGATCTAGAGCCATCCAACAAAGAACCCACACCCTACCCTCAAAAATCTCATGGTCTGGAGTCTGGAAACTGTCCTGGAAAGCAATGTATAAGCACTCAAGCTTATATGGACATCTATCTTATCAACATGAAGATAGACAGATTAATTCTGAACTGATGTTTACCCGGGTCTCTCAGACTTTAAGAATGGATGTAGACTCTTTGGTGGTTGTTTTTTGGTGGTTTTTTTTTTTTTTAGTTTCAGATGTACAAAACAACATAATAGACATTTACACCCCTCACAAAGTGATAACCCCCTCCTCCAAGCTACTACCCCTCTGACATCTTATACAACTGTTAGGATACCATTCATTGACTATCTTCCTTATGCTATACTTCACGTCCTATGGAGTATATATACCGTATTTCCCCACATATAAGACGCACCCTTTTTTGAAAAATTTGGGGTCTAAAAACTGGGTGCGTCTTATACAGTGGTTGTAGTTTTTTTGCTTGCATTTCCCGCTTTTTTCGCGCTTGTTTTTGAGCTCACACACCACTGTATAAGACGCACCCAGTTTTTAGACCCCAAATGTTTTGAAAAAGGTTGCGTCTTATACGTGGGGAAATACGGTATTTAATTATATTTATAGTTGACATACAATATTATTCTACTTCAGCTTCGGTTGTACAGTGCATTGGTCATGCATCTACACAGTGGATGTAGACTCTTAACAACTCTTAGCATCAGGAGGTTAACACTCACTAGCAAATAGAAATCTGGACAATATCTTAGAAGCATGCTGTCTTAGAAGTTACTATCTCTTAATTTCTCACGTAAGTCACAGTGATGATTTTTACAAGCTTTCCTGGACCACTCTTTGGAACATCTCTTTCTGGAAAATCAAGATAATCAGTGTTTTAAAATATTCAGTCTAGTTAAATATAGATAAAATGGTCATAATACCCCTGCAAGATCAATGCCAAAGAAGACTGTTTAAGCGTCTTTAACTATTCTATGCAAAATCGCCTTTACAAAGTTGTGGGGAATAACAGTTGTAAAGGAATCGCTGTTATGGCGACCACCCAGGTGGTGTCAGAAGTTCTAAGTAGCCCTCCTCCCCCAACCCCTCCATCAGTGCTGCTCAGAACGGATTGGCTTTTCAGGAACGCTGAGAGAAAAAGGAAAGCCGGCCAAATCTTCCAGGCAGAAGTAGTTCCGATCCGAGGATTAGAGCCTGTCAATGAGGGGTGTCCAAACGGGGGGAGGGGGGAAAAAGGAAGGAAATATGGCTTAAACTCCAGGGGAGACTCATTTTCTTTAGGAGAAGGGGTCAGGCACCAAGAATCCGCGTTCATCGCGAAGGTTTTACTTGCGGTGAAAACCGAGCCGCTGGGGCCTCGGCTGGGAGAGCCGGCGCGTGGCTCTGCCTGGGCGCCCGGGGCTCCAGCCTGGCTGGGCCCGGGGTCCGCTCCGGGACCCGCCGCGGCGCGTGGACGCTGCCGAGCTCAGCTCCTGGAGCCCGCCCGCCCAGTCGGCCACGCGGGACCCAGCGGGGCGCACACGCTCCCTGGCCCGGGCCTCCCACGCCTGGAAGCGCTTCTGGCCCGCCGGCCCCTGCCTCCAGGTCTGCGTCGGGGCAAAGCAGGACCCCAGGAGGCCGGCCTCCAGCTGCCAGGCCGCCTTTGAAATCTGGGCGGGCCAACTGAAGGGAGATGGATGACCGTGGACGGACAGGGACGCAGGGGCCCTGCCTGGTTCCCACGATCGGCGGGCGCGAGGGGCCAGCGTAGGGCGCCGGCTGGTGTAGAATGCAGAATGAGTGTGCACATGTTAGCAAGGGAGGAATGCTGTGCATGTGAGAGGAGACGGGCCTGCGGGTGTGTGAGAAGAAACTGGGGTGAATGCATGAGAGAAGGCAGGGGTGAGTGGGTAAGAGAGGAGGTTAGGGTGAGTGTGAGTGGGGATCGGGGTGTGTGAGAAAGGAGGCTGGAGTGAGTGTGTGAGAGGGGGTTGCAGTGTGCGTGTGCAGCTGTTAGGTGTGTGGAAATGTGTTCTGTGAAAGGAGATCGCTGGGTGTGCGTGGGGCGCAGGAGAACTGGCGGGGAGCGCATACACATGGTGAGGCGCTCAGGATCCCGCGCCCCTGTGGAGAGGTCGGGGTCGGGGCCGGGTGGCCGCCTGCCTGGGGAGCCGGGTCCGAAACCCAGCGAGGAGGCAGCTGAGCTGCTGCGAGCACCACGCCACTAAGCCGCTTTGGCTGGTTGAGTCCATGACCCGGCGGCCTCCGGCAGGTCTGTTGAAAAGAGACTCCGGACAGGAATGAGGTTCTGTTTAACCTGGAGCGCAGAGAGAGCTATTAACTTGTCACTGACATCCGCTGGGTCTTAAAAGAAAGAAAGAAAAAAAACTCCGCGAGTCAAGGGACCCCCAAGTAGGGAGCGCTTGGAGAGCGGCAGACACCAGCTGAGCTCCCACGAGTTAAATTTACGCAGCTTCTGCCCCGCCCCCGCCCCGCCCCGCTCCGGGACCCGCCCCCCCAGACTGCGCGGCGTCTGCCCGAGAGCCAATGGGAAGCTCGCGAACTCCAGTCCTGGTTGCAAATCACCGCAGGAAGTGTTAGGCGCGCCGCAGCCCCAGACAAGATCGATTACTTTTCTCCCGCCGCAGGCTGGCTGGGGAACCCGAGAGGAACCAGAGAGGAACCGGTCCCGGTTCTAACCGCTCTGCCCTCGGGCCAGGAGGAAGCTAGGGCTTATGGCCCTGGGGGCCTGGGAAGTTTGCTACCCTACCTCTCTTCCTCCAGCTTTGCCGACACGGATAATAACGCGCCCAGTTTGAGGCTCATTAACTAGAGAGTACACAATAAAGGCTCTCCTGGAGAGGAAGGCAGTCTTCTCCCCTAATCCCAAATTGTTTCCAATGGAGTCATCGCATAAATCTACAGGTCACCTCTGTTCAAAAGAACTTATTAAAATATTCGCTGATTTAGGAGTAAGAGTTGCATCTGAGTGTGTGTGTGTGTGTGTGTGTGTGTGTGTGTGTGTGTGTGTGTGGGAGGGCACCCCACCCCACCTAGCAAAATGTACACAATGGGAGGATGTGAAGGGGTATGTAACCCACTTCTCCCCCGGTCTTATGTTTGTTCTCCGTGCTCAAGGTAGAGCCTTGGGCTGCAAGGTAGTTTGGAATTCCCACGATTTAGTGGTTAAGAACAGCTTTGAAATGGAGGAAATGTTGCACGGAAAATTTCTGAGCAGCAAAAACAAAAAGATGGAACGACTGAAGCGAGAGAGATAAAATACGTAGATAGTAGAGGACACTTAAAAAAATGTAACCCGCATTCTTCAAGCTCAGGCATTCCTAGCGACCTCTGCTCTCCAGTGCTGAGTCAGAGCTCAAATCCATGTCCTTCAAGAGCTGCAGGTAAAGGTGTTTGGTTTGTTGTATTATAGTGAGAGAGCCCAGTATGGTGCCAGTGGCTATAAGGTTTGTGGAAGTGGAGAGGGGCCTTCTTTTAGGTCTTTCTTTTTCATTCCAAATTTGAACTAAAAGTGGTCCAAATTTCTTCTTCCCTCTCATTCATCTACCTCTAAACTCCAAGAAATGAGAACATTGACTGCACAAATTGTTTTGCTCCTTTTGATTGGGAGCAGTATGTGCTTGTCACTGTTTTGTTTTACAGGGAACTTATAGCTGATTTCCTTTCTCTGCTCCTAAAGGCGGTTGCTCATCTTGGTGCTTGTTTCTGAAAATCTTTATTTACTGAAAAATGGTTGATTTGCAGCACCATACATTGTACTGTAGCAAAGGGGCATTAAAATTAATAAGGAGCCAAGTAAACAATGTTTATGAAATGATAATTCTTGAATATTTGAAATTAAATTTCATGCTCATTTAATTGTTTACAAGCCTTCCACTTTTTTTTAATATATTTTCTTTTTCCAGTTTGGCAAATTTAGAGAGAGATAACATGGGGGAGGGAAGAGTTGTTACTTTATCTTATTCAACAGACAATTGAATTAATAACAATTTTCCCTGTAGCTTGTATGGGGCATGTGACTCAAAATAAAAATATACCAATGCAAAGCAGAAGTATGATCAAAGGGTGTACAGGAAAACCATGGTGTCATAATATATCCTTTACCCTAACCAGCTGTCTCAAGAATTCAGATTGTTAGTTAAAGTCCAGTCTTGGTTGCCATTCCCTCCTCTTTTTCTCAGCCCTAGGGCTGAGATTTCCCAGCGCTTTCTCTTCTCTCTCTTCTGTCCCAAGGTAATCTCATACATTCCTATGAATTTTAATTGCATCTATATGTTGATGGTTCCAGAATTTCTATCCCCAGAGCAGATACCTTCCCGATCTCAGTCCTACACTTCTATCTGGTTGACAGCTTCTCAAGCATTTCAAACGTGACAGATTCACAACTGAACTCGTAGTTGCACATCTTCAAAATGTTTCTTTCCAATCTCCTCATTCAAATAAATGCTATAATTACACCAAGCACCTAACTGTGATCAAGACAGAAACTTACGAATCATTTGTTTAAATTCTTCTTTACTCCCCACACCCAATCCATTACCAAATGCTGATTATTCTACCTCCAAAATATATCTAAATATATCTCCCAATTCTATTTTCTCTGTCCTACCCAAGTCCAAGACATATCTTTCACCAGATTGCTGCAAAGCCTTATTTACTGGTTTCTCCTGGTTTCTATTACCTCCCTCTCATCTTTCTTTCCCTGCCTCCCCGCAGCCCCTCCCCCTGGTTCCCGCAAATACACAAGATGATTTTTTTAAACCGTAAATTGGATCCTGTCACTGCCATTCTTAAAAATGCTCAAAACTTTTTTGTGCCAATGCCTGCCAGACCAGTGTGACCCAGTCTCGGCTTACTTCTCCAAATCCATCTCAGTCACCTTCGTCATGACCTTCTGTGGCTTTCTCTTCAGGTCTTAAAGCAGGCTCTGCCCTGCACTGTGTATGGACAGCTTCATCTTATCCTTTAGTTTTAAGCAAAAATGTAACTTCAGAGAGGCCTTCTCCTAAGACATTCTATGTTTTCTTAGCACTTGTGTTTTTTTTCCTTTGTATCATGGTTCAAGCTGTAATTATTATTATTTTGTTGTTTACTTGCTTTTTGTCTTCTACTTGTAAGCTTCGTGTGGGCAGGGACTATGTCTTTTTTATAAAAAAGACATAGCGTCTAGCATAGTATTTGGCTCTCAATAAAAACTAGTTGAATGAATGAATGTCGGAAGATGATCTCTTTAAAGTGCTAATGTCTCTTATCTCTGAGACTCCTGAGACAGATGGACAGACAGACAGACACACACACACACACACACACACACACACACACACACGTCTACAAAGCATCTCTACTGGGCTTTCCATTGGCACAATGGACTCAACAGATCCCAAACTGATTTCATGGTGTGCCACCCTCCTGTAGTCCCTCTTTCCGTCAGTGACACCCCTATGCATTTGCCCAATCTAGAAATCTGTCAGTCACACACAATGCCTTCCTTTCTCTCTCTCCTCCTATTCAAGTGGCCATCAAATCCTATATAAATGGCAACTCCATCTCGTCCCCTTTTCCCCACTCCTTCTGCAGTTGTTCAGGATCCCCCAGTTTACCACACTAGGTTTACCACACTAGGCTCCCACAACTCTATCCCAGGCTAACTCATCTCACTGCTCCTCAAACATGCCAAGCATGCCCACACCTTTGAATGGTGAGCTTGTTCTCTCTCCCTGGCATGCTCTACCCCAGATATCTGCAAGGCTCGCTCCTTCACTTCTTTCAGTTCTTGACTCAAATGCCTCCTTTTCAGAGATGCCTTTCTTAATCAGCCTACATCACATAGCAGTCAACTACTTCACTTTTGACTCTTAATTTTTTTCGTAGCACTTTACATTATGTATGTGTGGGCTTTTTCGTTTATAACCTGATTTCCCCAGTAAAATATAAACTCCACAAAGGCAGGGATTTTGTTTGTTTGCTCCTCGCTGAATCCTCAGGGTCTCAGTGTGTAGACAGAGTAAGCAGGCAGTAAATGTTTGTTGACTGAAGTGTGCCCTCATTGTCTCTCTGACCTCTGTCGTCCTCCTTCATTCATTCTCTGAATTGCCATTAGAGTGATTTTGAAAACCCATTTCTCTTTTTTTTTTCCTTACTGGGACACCCTCAATCTATACCATGAGGTCCAATCTCCTTAGCATATGTTGCATAGCTATTGTCCAAGGCCCAGCATAGCTGGCATTCAAATCTGGGACTTCAAGGATCAAAACTATATTTTCTTGCTTCTTTATTCCAGAAACACCAGACTCTTCAGGCTCACAACACCGAGGCTATTTCACACCTCTGTGATTTGGCGTATGCTATTCCTTCTGCCAGAAACACTTTCTACTTCTTCCTTATTCATCTTCTAAACTCCTACTAATCTCTCAAGACCCAACTGAAATGTCATTATCTCTTTAAAACGTCACTGACTCATCCAACCTGAATGAATTGTTCCACTCACTGTCCAACCATGATACTTTACACATATTTCTATTTTTGCATAACCACTCAATGCTATAATTATTTATCTACTTATCTTTCAGCCACATAATGAGACTCAATCAATGACTACTGAATGATATTTTAGATACTTGACTTTTGCTTAATGCTGTACTTGATGTGGATGAATCTCACATTGAAAATGACCATTCCCTTATCATCCTAATCTCTAGCTTAGCTGTTCCCAAGACTCTCTAGACTCATAATTAAACTGGCTAGTTAGATAATTTGAAAGGTGTAGCATTTAGGAATTTCTTTCAGCTGCTAATAACAGAGACTGGAAATAACATTGGCATGAACAAGACAGTCCAGGGCTGGTGTTGTGGCTCTACAGCCATCAATGACTCCTTTTTTACTTTTTTGTTCTACCATTCATATTAGGTAGCATCCATTTCCAAGATTGCTTCACGGTCCATAATGGATGCTGGAGTTGCAGCCATCACATCTTTTTTAAAGACAAGATGGAGAAAGGGTAATTAGAGTCACAGAACAGCTGTATACAATTTTAGAGATCCTCGATGCCTCTTGTACTAGGTCCTGCAAGCTCCTGACACAGCACAACTGATGAACACTGATTATAATTGGGTTCAAGCATTTTGTTACATGTAGTGGTTATTTATTTTTTTAATTGCTACTAATCTTTGTACCTCTTCCCATTGAGAGGTGGAGTGTATATCCACTGCATGCAAATCTGGACAACCTTATTTTGACCAATTGAGTATGGCAGAAGCAATGCTCTTCCAAAGCTAGATCATCAAAGGCCATGGAGGGCCGGCCGAGTGGTGCATTGGTTAAGAGCTGGCTTGGGATGCCAGAGGGCCCCGGTTCGGATCCCACCTGTGAGGGCCAGTGACACTGCCCTCTACAGCTAAGATGCTAAGCAACAGCTCAACCTGGAGCTGGGCTGCCGTGAGTCGCCGATGACGGCGTAGGCTGCAGCCCCTGCTGCAGTGGGTTACCATGGGCTACCGTGTGTATCCTCTACAACTAGACTGAAGAACAAAAAGACAGCAACTTGTCTGTTCCCCTTCCCCCAATTCCCCAGCACTGTTCCCATTCCCCAATTCCCCAATTAAAAAAAAAGTCGTTAAAAAAATAAAATAAAAATTTTTTTTAAATAAAAATAAAAATAAAATAAATAAAAGGCCATGGAGCTTTCCCCGTGGCTCTCCTAGGATGCTAGGGCTAGGTCAGGGGTCGGCAAACTGTGGCTCGCAAGCCACATGTGGCTCTTTGCGTACATACATTCCATCTCAAAAGTTTGCCGACCCCTGGAAGAGCCAATCCTGTTCCTCACAACAATTTAAAAATTATTCGAGAGCCATAAACATATTTTTATATAATCACTATTATGTGAATAATAGCCTTTAGAAATTTTATAAATAGAACTATGATAGTTTTTTCATTTTCAATTTTACTTCAGAGCCACATGTACGTACCCAAAAAGCCGCATGTGGCTCGCGAGCCACAGTTTGCTGACCCCTGGTGGCTCTTCCATCTCAAAAGTTTGCCAACTCCTGGTCTAGGTGAAACCACTGGCTATGAAAGAAGTCTGAGCATCCTGAGACTGCTGTGCCAGAGAGGCCACGAATAATAACTCCATTGACAGCCCCATTGAGCTCCCAACCAAGGGCCAGCCTCATCTACCCATCCATGTTATATGTCCCAGCTGACATCTCAGTGCAGCCCCAGGAGAGAAACCCCAGGATAGTACTGTCCAGCTGAGCCATCCCCAAATTCCTAACCCACAAAATTGTGAACAAAGTAAAATAGCTGTTTTCAGCTGTTGGGTTTGAGGGATATTTGTTTACAATAATAGGTCATTGAAACACTACCAGAACTGACTTTGGCCTGTGCTGGTTGATGTGCACCAGACTTTACCAAATTATTTATTTCAAACTACCCTCTGGTAGGACCCTGTCTGTTTACACTCATAATGATCTATCAGCAACTCTCTGTATCTCACAAATTATAAACCCAACCACATTTTTGCATAATTCCTTTAAAACTTTTTACAGGTTTTTTATATTTCTGAGGCTCTTGGACTGATATTTTACCTAAGAAGCAAGTAAGTTACAGATGTAGCTACTCTCTCTTAATATTCAATGAGACATTCCCCATTGTCTTGGGGAGAAACCTTTCTAGAACAATGTAAAATGGTTTGAAGCTTTCACCGACTCTTCATTTTGAGGATAGGAAGAGGTAATGAGTCACATTGCATGATCTCAACATAGATTATTAATAAATGTTCTTTTAAAAAATTATCCTTGAAGACATTATGCTAAGTGAAATAAGTCAGTGACAAAAGGACAAATATAATACTATGTGATTCCACCTACACGAGGTATCTAGAGTAGTCACATTCACAGAGACAGAAAGTCTCACCAGGGGCAAGTGAGGGGGGAATAGGAAGTTAATGTTTAATAAAACAGAATTTCAGCTGGGGGAGATGAAAATATTCTGAAGGTGGATGGTGGTGATGGTTGTACAACTATGTCAACGTACTTAATGCCATTGAACTATATACTTAAAAATGTTTACAAGGTAGGTGGTATGTTATGTACATTTTACCACAACAAAACAAATTCAAAAAAATTCTCTATTCCAACACCCCCTGTAAGAAGCAAGACACACAGGAACAGTCTCCTGACAGATCAGATAACAATCCTTTGAGTGGTGTAAAACAGGACAATCTCCCTTCTCTTTTAGAAGCCCCCATGCCATAGTAAATAGGAAGATAAATATCCACCTCAGGTCTGATGACACCGTTTTGACAAATTTGACCTCAAAAAAGTAGTTGCAGTATCTAATGAGTGTCAAAAATAATGGCGTTGCTACAAGAAAATTAAAGTCATGCTTTGTGGGAGCTATTTGCAACTCATTCGATTTCAGTTAGTAATGAACTCATCCTGGAGTCCCTTTGGAAAGCCTCATCCTTCACCAGAGGTACTGTGGGAGTCCTCCTGATGTTTTCCTCCAGCCACTGTGGGTGATTAGGAAACACCAGCTTTGAACATTTTTCCATGCCAAAACAGTGTGGGGGCTCTAGGGACTCAATTAAACATTTATTCAAGTGCCTGGAGCACATTCAAAGTAACTTCCTAAGGAAAATTTTGGCTCACCCTGGAGATGCCCCTGCAGCCTACCCCTGAGGAACACGGGGGTGGTCTTCACTGGTGTGAATATACCGATTGGCTTCTGCAACTTTAGGAGAAGGATGACAAAACTGGCACTTGCCCAGTTGTTCTCCAAACCCTATGAATCTGTACTCTACGATCCCAAAAGTAGTACTAATACTCTGGGTCCTTGCCTGAAAGCATCATCTTTATTTCAAATTATTTGGCTCTTATCAAGATCCCAGCTGAGAGAAGTAATGCATGGGAAAGACTGCCCAATGGATGTGTCATTTAGTGTTCAAGGTGAACCCCCAGATACTGTATTATGTATATTTAGTCTGCAAAGACCTTTACTCGAGTCTTGGTTTTTATGGAGGTTATTACATAAAACAGGGCTGTGATATTCCTTTATCTTTTCTTTTCTAAGAAAGTACTGTTAGGACACTAACTGTTACATCTCTCGGTACCCTTTATGTTACTCTACATAGTAAATTTCTTTTATAATTCAGTTTTGTTTGAAAACAGGCATTCTTTGCATTTTTAAACACCAAGACAGATGTCACTCAGGGTTTTTCCTCTCTTTACTTTGACTGCTAAGAAGCTCAGAGCCAAATCTGAATGAAGCTTGATCTCAGTAATCATGTTAACTCTTAAGATTGCCTTATTTCAAGTTCCTCTTTCTTCCTTTCTGGTTTTTATTTTGGTCAATTTATTTGAAGTGGGGGTGTTTTTGGTCATAGACCACCCAGATTATTTTTGGAAAGAAGTAATAAGTAAAACATACTTAGCTCATAACTTTTAACTCCCTTTTATTGTGTCAGCTCAGCTCTGCCTTGATTTACAGGAATTGACCCCAAAAAAGAGTGGTTAGGAAACTTAAAAAGGAAGAAAGTGATGACTAAAGTTGATAGAAGGAAACATACTGAAGATTCTAGAAGAGGCAGTACATTAAATTCATATCAAGGACCCTCTGATAGGGAAATGACCTTTAAGTAAATTCCTTCACTTGGAAGGAAGGCCAGACTCACCTTTACTATATAGGACAACCCTTTAACTGGGAGTAATCCCATCTCCACTGAATTCCCTAGTATCCTGTTTAGGTCCTGTCTTAAGGTGTTTACATTTTCTGCTCCTTGCTATGGTTCAAACTTGCTTGCTCTCTCCCATCATTAGACTGGATGATCTGTGAGGGTAGAAGCCCCATATTTATTCATATTCTATCTTTTTCCCAATTCTTTCTTATCCTTCCTACGAGAGAAGTTTGTTCAAATATTAACTGAATGAAAAATAAGTCATTCACTCACTCACTCACTCACTCACTCACTCACTCACTCACTCACTCACTGATGATGTTCTTTCAAATATTCCTTTGCATGTGTTATTTTTACTCTTGGGAATCTGCAGCACAGTTTTGCCCCTTTCTCTGTAATGTCAAACACTGAATGTTTGCCCAGACAGGACATTAAGGAGCATGTGACATTCCTTGCATTGCTTTGTTCTTCAGTTATGATCAACCATAAAGTTCCTGATAAGTAAAGGAATGTCAGTCTCAGTAGGTCTTTTCCATTCCTTTCCAAATTTATCTTAATCATTAATTTCACTTTCCAAAATTACTACAGTTGTTTGTATGGAACGATGGGAACTGACAGGTTTTGGAATATGTTCCTAGAAACTTCTGTTTAAATACCAATTTGTATGAGTATGCCATTTATGATTTTTCTATCAGGGGTAATTAAAAATAAATGCTAAAAAGAAATCTGCTATAAAGAGATGTTAGCCAACTTCCATTCTGAAATTTAATAAAATCCAGGGGCCGAATCCTTGCGGGGGTTGGGGATGGGGAGATGAATTTATGAAGGACAGTCTGACAAGCTAACCTGTAAGCACTTATACATAAGGTTATGTTTGTGGGCGCGTGGAAACTGCAGTTCATTAATATTCCTTAGGTGTCCTGAATGACCCACTGCTTGGCTTTTGTGCTTAAAATAGCCTTTGTATTTCTCCTCGCCCCCTACGGAGTCGCAGGTCGTAGTCTGCCGCTGCCCCCTCCACACCCCACGCAGCCTAGGGCCAGGCTGAGGCACACCGACAGCCACGCGCGCGATTCCCGGGATTGGCCCCGCGCGACCGGCCCCACGCTTGCTCGCTGCCGCCGGGAATCGGGACGTGCCTCAGCAGCTATCCTACTCCCGCGCGGCCCCGGACATCGCTGGCCTCCAGGTGGCTTTGGCCCGCGGACCGGCCTGGAGGACCCCACTGCCAGGGGCGTGAAAATTGCGCATGGGAGAAACAAACTTGTCCATCCTGAGAGCAGCGCAGGGAGCGCACAGACACCTCCTCTGGCGTCAGGGGGACCAGTGCCGAGGGCGGGGATGGCAGCTCCCCAAGTCGCCTCCCGGGAGCCCATCAAAGGTGTCCCCGAGATGGCGTTGCCTCCAGGATCTGCGGCGAACTAGTGGCCGTGACGGGGCGGAGCGAAGGGGTTTTAAGTTACCCCCCTCCTCGCAAAGGTCCCCCCCCCCTTCCTTGCCCGGAAAGTGTTTTGCTCAGCCACGTATCAGTGCAGGGCGATTTGGTTTTCCCCAATTAGAGGCTAGTTTAGAGCTGGATTAGCACTTAATATTATTATTGTTAAAAAAAAAAGCTTTTGAAAAGGGAGAGGCCAGAGTGGAAGTGGAGGGTAGAAGGGGAGAAGTGTTAAAGTCTCTACTAAACCACGATAAATCTAACTTGTTACAAGTTTGTGACATTTTATTGGCTTTCCCCAAATGTCCTCAGATTAGCCTGATAGCTCCTTCCATAAAAATACCGACTAAAAGCCACCGACTCGGGAGCAGTTAAACGGTGTCA
The DNA here is from genome assembly GCF_001890085.2 of Hipposideros armiger. Classification (NCBI taxonomy): domain Eukaryota; kingdom Metazoa; phylum Chordata; class Mammalia; order Chiroptera; family Hipposideridae; genus Hipposideros; species Hipposideros armiger. The sequence goes on along the minus strand of NW_017731401.1, from coordinate 1,706,548 downwards.
CCGAATCCAATCTCAGAGCGATTACGGAGTTAATTCACATAATAAGCAAATCATAGAGTTGACAGATTATTATATGAACACGAACAAATTGTTACATAAAATATTTTGATACTGATTGTTTTATTAGTAATGTTAAGCCTCTTCATGGCTGTTTCTGTTTCTCAGGACTGACATGTTAAACAATGCTCACCACTAAATAAATAAACCAAACTGGTGTGAACTAATTGTCTCCGTCATTTAACTGTACTGTTTCATTAACATTATTAACGCGATTATTGATAATTCTACTGGATATTTACACAGACAAGAATTTTCAGTAGCAAATGTTACCCAGAGAAAAATATGCTAACTTAAAGTGGAATCCAGTAACACCAGGGTTTGAAAACTGATCCTTTTGATGTTTAAGGATATGCTAAGGGTTTTTGTAGCCTTAGACTTATTAGAGAATTTAAACTGCACATGTCTCAGCTATTCAGAGCAATTTCAATTATTACTCATGATTTAACCAAAAAAGTACAAAGGATATAATCATAAGTCAAAACTTAGAAAAATATGTTTTACCTAGCAAAGAAGAAGGGAGTGTAATTTATTTTTCATTTTATGAAAGAAAGCTCTGTGCCATTTATTTAGTGCTGTATAATTGTGATTTCTAGTTTTAATAGAGCCATGTGCATATAAAATCAAAATGATTAGTAGGTGTTTTGCTGATAAAAAGAAACACAGCAACTCAATTCTTTACATTTTAAGTAAAGCTTCATTGACAAGGAAAATTTTCAGCTAATGAAAAGCCTTTGATAACTTAAGTGTGATGTTATATATCACAGAAGTAGGTGAAAAGTCAAATTTTAAATTTAGCTGGATTATCTTTTCTCTAAGAAACTGGAATCTTACCTATAAGGTAAGGTGAACTTGGGGGAAGGCTGAAGAATTGGAAAAGAGGAAGAAAGGAACTGAAGAAATTTCAGTTTATAAATGAAGGACCACATAAATACATCAGTAAATTGTATATACCGGGGGTGCCAAAAAAATGTATAAAGTGGACAGTTTGTTCAGTGTTGCTCAAGCAGTAGTTTGCCGTAATCAGAAGTGTCTGGACGCTGATGGTAACCACTTTGAGCACCTCTTGTAATTGCAGAAGTTAGACGTGACTTATATTCATCTTTTGTTATTGGTATATATTGAGTATTACAATTTTAATACAGTTTTCCTTTCTTAAAATGTGTATACATTTTTTGGCNAAAAATGTATACAAGTGGACACTTTGGTCAACATTGCTCGAGCAGTAGTTCACCATAATCAGAAGTGTCTGGACGCTGATGGCAACTACTTTGAGCACCTCTTGCAATTGCAGAAGTCAAACGTGACTTATATTCATCTTTTGTTATTGGTATATATTGAGTATTACAATTTTAATACAGTTTTCCTTTCTTAAAATGTGTATACATTTTTTGGCACCCTCTGTATATTTTTCCTGTAAAGAATAAAGTACAATAGTAAAACTTGTTAAACTTACAAAACAGAAGAAGTGTTCAAACAACACCATCTATACTGTCCTAGCCTTCTTTTTCTGGGCACTAATTTAACTAAAAATATGTAAGAGAAGTAAGAAAATTCAGAGACACCATGGAAACAGTGTTGTTTTCTAGGAGGGCAGCTTTACCTATGTAGTATTGTAGTATTAAAAGATACTTGAAGATAATAACTGTGGCATGAGGTGCCTGCCTTAGGACGAAAAGTCAAATTTGCCTGAATGTTTTAAAGCACGATATGAAAATTGAAGTATTTTAGAGGAGAACACCACCAGGATTAGAAATTTAACTTACATCAATTGAAAATATTAAACGGTTTAAGTTTATGACCTAGTAAGAGAAGATTCAGGATTACTAATAAACATAATTATTTAAGTGTTTCCCTTACAGCCTTGGAGTTTGGACATCCTTAGACATTTAATATGAAGAAATGAAACTTCTGGCAAGGGGAGAAATGGACATTAGTATCAGAAGACTTACTTGATCATAATAAGGTTATTGAATAGTAACAAGTCGCTAAGCAATGCAGTCTTAGAAGACTATATCTCAACTATCTGTTTGATGTACCTTAATGTTTAGAATTTCCTAGACCATCTGGTAAAGAAAGCTGGACTTGAGAAGTCCTTCTGATTGTTCACTGTGAATTTCTACAAGAAATAAAACATGTGCAAGTGTATTCCATTAAGATATTTTTTTTGATGATAGCTACTTCCTTTGTCATTTTTTTTCTGTATTCCTACAATTTATTTGAATTTTTATAAGGATAGTCATCTACTAGCTTGGACTGACTACATAAATTCTCTAAGCCTTATTTTCCCAACTGTTATTATAATTACTATCTCACAAGTTGTCTTGATAATCAAATATGAATGAAAGTAAATCGTGTTTAAAAAGGGTAATTAGTGTTAAAAGAAGTGCCCTACAAATTTGTATTATGGGTGATTAATCTTCTAAACCCTTTTTGTTGCTGTATTTGGTTGCCTTTTCCCAAAGTGACTAAAAGACCAAGAGCACACTTGCTTTTCCTTGTTAGGATTTTTAGTTGTAATTAAAAAGGTATTTTCTTCTAAGTTAAATGAACATGCTAGTAGGAACGTACCTTTATTTAGTATGCCTCAAGGAATCCATTTGCTATTAGAGGTGAACATCAGAATTCCCAATGGTAGGTCCCAGTGATCTACCCCAGATCCAGTGAGCCATGAACTCCAAGGGTGGGATCCAGAGATCCTAATTTTATAAAGTTCCACAAAAGAAGATGCATGCCTCTGCATCTAGAACCTCTGCCACGAGAGTTAAATATATTGCCTTCCTCTATAACCAGATATGCCAATCATGTTTGTATGCTGAGACCACAGAATGATTCTAGCTTATGATGGTCAGCTTCACTCTCCAGCCTTTAGTGAGATGGCAGACAGACAGTTGACATCCTCTGTCACTTGTGAGCTGCTCTGGCTCACACTCTTCCGATGTAAAAGGGCTGATAGATTACTGGGTCTCCTAGAATTCTCAGAGCCTAAACTTTAGGATTACCTTGGAATTTTTTTATTTTTTATCCATCTCTTTTGAGAGTGATAGATGTGCTATTAATACTTATGCTGGGATAGCAGGTGCAAATTGTGTCTGCCCTAAGCAAACAAGGATATGGTCAGCCTACCAAACTTAGACCAGGCTTTCTAGAATTACCCTAGAAGAAATCAGAAACATCTCAGAAAAACCTCTATTACCAAGAAATATCTTCAATCTCTTTGGCACCCCCCCCCGTGCCCCCCCCATCCTGTCTCATAGCTGAAAAAGAGGCCTTAGGTTGCTTTGGGGGATTCAGAGTGGCCCTGGAATTCAGTTGGCTAGTTCTAGGAAGAGGAATTTCTTCCTTGAGGACTCCCCTTTCCCCATCCCCTTTCAGACAACCAAGAAATGTCGTGAGGTTAAGTGTATCCTGGGCTCCTGAGCTTCTATCCAAGGCTGGCCCTTGGGCACAGCCCCAAGTCCCAGGCAGAGTCCCTCTTGTCTCTGATGGTGAACTGCAACTTCGCTCTCCATTTGCTGACCAGTTCCTCATCTCCCAGTCTCCTCTGAAAAGCTCAAATGTTTTACAGGCCTAATATAATTAACCTTCCCAGATTCTTCCTCTTTTTCTATGCCTTTGTAGTACGGAATTGCCTTAATCTTTCGTTTCCATCCCTTCCTATCTGTTGACATTTTCATCTCTTTACTTTCCTCTTTTTCATATTTTTCTTTCTATCTGGATGCCATGACAGGAAGCCTGTCTAGAGGAAGGCCAAAATGAACATATGAGGACCAGATTGAAAGACTAAGAAACAAGAAGGAGATGGCTGAAAAACTTTATAGAGTTTAAAGATCTTTTGGGAGTAGGTGTAATCCACAGTTAGGGATAAAACAGCACAGGAAGAACATTTGAATCTTAGTGTTACTTTTGAAAATGTCAGGGTTTGAGGCACAGGCGTGTGTGTGTGTGTGTGTGTGTGTGTGTGTGTGTGTGTGTGTGTGTG